>NC_089587.1:187365201-187640937 GCF_019320115.1 Miscanthus floridulus | reverse complement strand
TAAGAGAGATCTTTGTGGGGAACTTCTAGGGCACATACAAGCATCCTAGGAACCCATGGGATCCCAAAAATTGCTGAAAGAGGGCCAGGGAAACCCTCCATGGGTACATCTAGTGCTTCTCCTGGCAGTGCAAGGAGCTTCCCAATGTCGCCGACACCGACGTCATAGGAGCCTTCCTATCTGGGACCACCTGCGAGTCCATGGTTCACAAGCTAGGACGTAAGGGCCCATGAACCACCAAGGAGCTCCTCAACATCACCACCAGCCATGCCTCAGGTGAGGAGGTAGTCGGAGCGATCTTCGACTGCCTCAAGAGAAAGGCAAAGCGGGATGAGGACACCAACGAAGGCACCTCTAACCATCCCAGCAAGAAGAAGAACAAGCATTCGCATGAGGGCTCACTCGTGGCCACCGCTGACCATAGGGGGGGTGGAAGCCCACCGAGGGTATCCCAGACCACTTCAAGAAGCTGCTTGAAGGACCATGCCCAAACCATGCTTTCCTCGTCAAGCATCTATACAAGGATTGTGGCCTCATGAAGCGGTTCTTGTCTGGAGGCTTCAACAAGGGGGAACATGGGAAGGATCCAAGGCCGACCGTAGACAACGCCAAGGAGAAGGACGGGGGCTTTCTAATGCTAGATGGCTGCCTCATGATCTTCAGAGGGTCGGCGGCCTATGATTTCAAGCGTCACTAGAAGCTTGCGTGCCACGAGGTCTATACGGCTGAGCCGGCCGAGCCCACCTTCCTCCGATGGTCGGAGTCTGCCATAACCTTTGATCGGACCGACCACCCAGAATGCATCCCATAGGCAAGACGATATTCGCTCGTGGTCGACCTGATCATCGGCACAAAGAGGCTCACCAAGGTACTGATGGATGGAGGCAACGGCCTCAATATCATGTACGCCGAGATGCTCGATGCCATGGGCATCGACCGATCGCGCATCTGACCGATCGGAGCACCTTTCCATGGCATCATGCCTAGAAAATAGGTTGTGCCACTTGGGAAGATCGATTTTCCCATCACCATTGGGGATCCATCCAATTATAGGATGGAGACCCTCACCTTCAAGGTGGTTGGGTTCCATGGAACCTACCACGACATCCTGGGATGTCCATGCTAGGCTAAGTTCATGGCCATCCCCAACTACACCTATCTAAAGCTAAAGATGTCAGGGCTGTAACACCCTAGGTGTTAGCCTTGCATAAATTGACTTGCATGAGCATGAGCATCAAGCATTCATATTTAAGCTTTTACACTTGAAACATGTGTTTGAAACATTTGCAACATTGCTTGTTATTTCATGTTTCCATGTGTATATGCATATGATCATGAGCGAATACATGAAAATGGTTTATGTGAGTCACTAAAACACACTAGCTACACTTAGGTTAACAAATGGAACATTGTTCATGAAGGTCACCTTTCATGATCAAGTACTTAAGTGATGTTATGTGTTGACCTAGATAGCCCTATGTGTGACCAATGCATGAAATGAGTGTGTGACCTTACAAATAGCTTAAACATGTTTAGAAGATCATGATGAACAACTTTGGTATTCATGGCTAGGGCTAAATGGGTCACTAGGTCATAGTTCAAGTACAAGTCATCTTTTGAATGAAGCATGTTTGACCAAGTTTGAATCATATGCTAGAGACCTTGCATGTAGGTAATCACTAAAGCAAAGTTGTAGTATTTGAGATGGGGAACAACTTTTATTTTTGGGTCATGAGGTGATAAGGTGCATAGCTTAGTCTTTCGGAGCTCACAAAAATCAACAATGCACTGTTTTCAACACTTAGCAAATATTTCTAAGTCTGGATGCTTGGACAGTCTGACGAGCTGACTTTGGGGATGATTTAACTCGGTTTCAGTTGGGAGTCAGAGCATAATCCTTTAAGAACAATTGAAGCTGGTACATAGAGCTACAAGTTTGATTTAGATTGTTTTCGATTTTGCTTCACGGTTTAGGAGAACGAGCGTCACCTAACCACGCTATCAGGCTTAGCATTGCGAACACTGACAAACTGAATCCACCGGTGTCAGTGGTCGACAGTCGTAGAGCTTGTGCGCTGCGTGGATGCGAGGATGGCCGCGCGTCACCGGCGCCCTGCCCAGCACGGCCACGACGGGCCAAAGAGCACTACATCAAGCCCCGCGCTCTCCATTTTGTTTTCGGTCTCCTCTTTCGCCTCAGTGCAACCACCGCAGCAGCCGCCGAGCACCGCCTCACCTCCGTCGTTGCCTCGCGTGCGTGGCACCGCACCACCACCGTCTCCATCTCGACCGTAGCTGTGCCACATCCACCTCCACCGCCTCGACGTGTTGGCTGCATCAATTGCTCTTCGGTGAGGGCGTATTGCCTTTTTCCCCTCTCATCAGAACCTCGGCCGCCATGGCCGCCTCCACGACAAGCTTGCCACCGCTCGGCTCGCATGCGCCTTCCTTCTGATTGTTGGTGTTTGAGCTTGGTTAGGATAGGTATTAGCTTGTGTTAAGACATTACCTCCGTTGGTGGTCTCACCGATGCGGAACACGATGACCAGCGCCGCCGTGTTCCAACCTCCGCGCCACCGCGCCGTGGCCGTGCTTCGTCGGAGCACCTCCAGCCGCCTAGGTTGCTTAGTCATAGTCACTTGGTTGTCGTGGTTCTGTTGCGTGCTTCGCTGGGCTTCGCCGTGGCCAGTGATGGCCAGCACCCCGCAGAGCAGCGTCGCCGTGCCACCATGGCCGGCGACGAGCCCGCTCCGCCACACCTGCACGATCACCACCTAGACCATCCGACACGGTTTGAGTAGTAGGTCATGATGGTTCCCTTGGCTTCACCGGAAAAACTCACCGGCGATGAGCAGTGGCCAACCAGCATCGAGCAGCGCCGCCTGCTCTGTTTTGTCTCACTGGCTGGTGGGGCCGACTGACCAGTGGGTCCCCGTTGTCAGTGACTCAGTTCAGTAGGCTAGTTCATTTATTTCCTGTTTTATGTGCATCTTTGAAATTAGATAAGTTGAGCTGTGTAGATTAAAAAATTGTGAACTAAATTTTGTAGTGTTCCTTAGGAAGTGTAGTATTTATGAAAAATATGATATTAGCATTTGTAGTAGAAATTCTAGAAGATTTAAAATGAAACTTGAAATGTGTTTTTAAATATATGTAAACTTGTTTATTTTATATCTCGAGTTCCTTTGCTCCAAAGTTTATGAAATTTTTGTGGTGAGCTGTTCTTGACAAGTATAAGCTCTGGTAAAAATTTGAGGGTCAGTGCATGCATGGATTTGTAGTTATAGATTTTCATTTTATAATTAGGTGATCCTTGTATGAATTTTGATAAATTATTTATGAATCTAATATTCATGAAAATTGTTGGAGGTTGTCCTAGTAACATATGGATGCTAAGAAAAATATAAAATCTGTTGCTTGACACTTTTCACTAGGGTTTTCTATTTATACTATTATAAGACTTTTTGTCTTGTCATTTTTGCATAGGATGTTTTACTTGGTAACATGGCATAAAACTTTTACAGTAGTCTATTGGTAGCATTAGTAAGGCACTGTAAATTTTTGAGAATTTATGATGCACATTTGTATATGTTTATTATTTACCCTAATTACATAATTAAAATAGGAAAGGCATTGAAATAATTAGATTGTGATGAAGCATGATGTTTTCTATGGTTCTTATGATGCATAGTAACTGTTGATGTCAGTGGCAAAATTTAGAAGCTATTGATTGTATACAAATGACTAATTATCGCTTTATCATTCGAATACAAGACTACATGTATAGTTTTGATCGCATAGATGATTTCATATAGATAATGGTCTCTACAGTAAAACTTGTTAATAAGAAAGTTGTAGATAACTTGCTAATCTACCTAGTGTTGAATTTTTGCAGTCATAGGACTTAGGGTTTTCGAGTTCTAGCTGTTGCAAGTTTGCTGTCCGAAAGGTTTCCTTTCTGGATAGATTTGATTAAGTGATTTGTTTTCCCAATTTAACTCCTGAATCATAGTGAGAGTATTAAAGGAAAGTTGTACAAAAATTTATAAGCTTTCTAGAAAGTCCAAGATCACCACAATTGGATCAGTAGAACTTCAGTTATGAGTAAAACAAGTAGCTGCTGTTTTGTAGAGTAGTAAATGAATTGTTGAAGTGTCTGATTTAGTAATTAAGAAGCGATATGCACATACTCAGTAAAATGTGAAACACTTGTTATTACTTTAACAACATGCTGTTAAGAATACTTACAAGAATGCATTCTTCTTCTAGCATCATACTATACTTGTCGGCATGTATGCATTCGCAATATCTTAGCCATATTCATGCATCTAGGATCGACGGAGGAGATAATGTTGCTGGAGTTTGACGAAGGAGAGGAAGGAGACCAGCAGGAGATTCCTCAAGCCATAGCTCCCGAAGAAGAGGAGCAGAATCCAGAAGAGCTTCCGGAGTGCCCTGATCACCGTTCCACTTCCTTTCTGAAAGGCAAGCCCCGGAGCATTCTAAGTCTCCCAGTATTTTACAAAATATTACTCATGTTCTTATGATTGATGCATTAGGTTACAAGAGTTGATTGGAACCACTTGATGCATATAAATTCCTTATCCAGATATATACACCTTTAACCCTGTGTAGGTCCAGGATCAAATATATGCTTAGCCATACTTAGACCGGTAGAAGTCGTGTGATTTCCGGTCACCTGCGAGATATAGGTGGATACCGAAGCACGGTTGGCTATATTTGCTATCGTGGAAAAGAACCATGGGGTAATATAAATCGAGTCCGGGCGGAGCCTATGTGTAGGCTGACTCATGTGATTCTGTCTGTGCTGATCAAGGACCGTACCGTTGTTGAAACTTCTGACAAGATTGAACGCATGCCTATCACTTAGCTGGCCGGATAACTCGTTCCGACCGCGAAGCCGAGTAGCTCAACTCAGGCTAAGCTTGTTCTGTTGTGCGCTCGTTGCAGGGAGCCAGACTGAGCCCAAGGGTAGGCTAGGCCTGAACGTCTTGGCATTTGGTGTGCCCGATTGTGCGGCACGGTACGAACCTGCGAAATGTGGACCTGAGTTGTACCAAAGGTGACCTAAGGTGACCATTGATCGGGTCTGCCTAGGTTTGTGTTAGGAATAAATTCCTAGCTGGTTGAAATCAATTCGAATCGTCATCTCTCCCAGATAGTGAGAAACTTGGCTAGCTCCAGCATCTTAGTAACTGTGTTATGGAACATGATGGTTCGAATGAATATGGAATTACAATACCTACTATGGTTACTATTGTATGCTATTAAAATGATATACCACATGTTTGGCACAGGATAGTTGCTAATTTAGAGATGGATAGTCATAATTAACTTGATAACAGAATTATAATGGTATAATTTAGTTAATTGCTTTTTATGCAAAATGTTGTCAAGCTACATCCACTTATACAGCCTTGCATGATCCTTGGAGTCATTTTATTTCCGGTTTATGACGGGTAAGTCTATCTAAGTACCTTCTCGTACTCAGGGTTTTATTTCCCATTATTGCAGATGGCACTGTGTATCATGGTTAATGCAAGAGTTGCTTCTATCCCGCTGTGGATGAGGAGTAAGCCTTGGGAACTCTTCTTTATTAATCCTTCTACATGCTTTTGTGGACTGTGGTCGTATGTTGGCACTGTATTAAAGTATGTTGGAAACTTGCTTTCAAACTTAATTTGCTTCCGCTTTTATCCATTAAACTTGGTTTGTAATAACTTTGTTTCATACTCTAATGATGGAAATGTATCTGTGAACTTTATGTAATATGCGACATGTATGTTGAATCATGTACGATCTTGGTTGTTGTAAATCATTTATCGAGACATGTCGTGGTACTCGATAGACTACCAGGTTTATATGGGTTCAAGTATGACAGTGCGACCGCTTGCCGGCTGCCATTGTACTTGTACTCTTATAAATTGGTCAGTTCTGCGATAGCTGGTATCAGAGCAAGATTCAACGTTAATTGTCGCATATGTATTTAAAACAAAAGTTTTTGTTTTCAAAAACCCTTTCTAGCAATTGATAGCTATATAAATAGGTATTTAAAATCTAAAGTGTGCTAGTGATCACTTTCCTTATGCCCAAATTAAGGACTATTAGGTGGCTATTTAAGTACTAACATGGCGGTTTTACTTTCATCGTCCATACGGCGTGCTATAGTATGGATGCCATTCATTTGAATGGTAATGTATGGATCAAATGCCTCTACGCCAAGGTAAGTTGATGAGTGGTATGACCACAAGATGTGAGCGTGCGGTCGGGGAGAGTTAGCTTTGGTACGGCTATGTATGCATGCTTGCATGTGTATATGGTGCGTATTTAATTGTGGGTATAAACTGTTATCGGGTAGCTTTGATACGGAAGTATATGTATGGGTATACATATATGGAAGTATTGAGATTTACATTCTGCATATTTAATTACGGGATGGGCTGAAATGAAACTTTTATGCAGGTACCTAACAACAAAACATGTAGCTCGACTAGTTACGCTATATATGAGAGAACGTATGTATGCCACCGTATATGTTGTTAGAGATAATTTTTCCCTAAGCTTGTGAGGATGTACGGAACGAGCATGCATCATGATAATTATCATTCAAATAATTACATTGTTCCTCCCCTTATAAACTTCTTACTCGGTTATGTAACTCTTATCCATTATGGCCTTATCTCACACAAAGTTGTACATGTTGGTGGTGCAGATGGCAGCGCCAGCTGGATGTGAGAATTTCCTAATGGTTTTTGGAACGCCTACACTATTGTGGAGAGTTATGCACTTTGCGGGGTACCATGAACCACCCCTTTATCATCGAAATGAAGAGTACTTGGAAGGACAGCCATGGTATGAGGTGCGGCTAACTATACCAGCCCGCACACAACCGCCCTTCTGGCAGGAGTGGAAGACAGAATCGGAAGGGAAAACTCCTTGGGAGGCTGCCCAAGTTGTGGCCTTTGAGGTTTTGAGTCAAATCTGCCAGCAGCATGGAGATGCACTTACTGGCAGTGCAACGAGTATGTTTCCTTAGGTGGATCCATCCACCACAATATGGGAACAACGTAACCAAAATGCATTGATTAGAGATCGGGATGAGCAAGCAAACAGCTCTAGTCCCACTATGAGTGCCATGTTTGCGGTGATGAAGATGTTTTGTGCACACCAGGACACCAGGGATTTTTGGCAGGAATCATACACCACTTGCATGGACAAGCTCATGAGAGCTAAAGCCACACAGCATAAGCTCAAGAAGTGTGTGCACAAGCAAAAGAAAGCCGCAAGTAAAGCCCGATGGGAATCTGACTAAGCCTATGCAGCTTTGGGCACTCTCCATGCCCAAATGGAGCAAGTGGATCAGCAGAGAGCAGTAGCCCAAGAAGCAAGAGCTAATGATCAAGCATTGCTTGCAGGACTATGGGAGCAGTTGGAGACCGCCCGTGCTGAGGTGTCCACAGCTAGACTCCAGCGAGATGCAGTAGAAAACCATGTCGCTACAATAAGGATAGAACGAGATAGGCATCGCGACATGAGTAACTCCCAGAACCATGCTGAAAGGGGCTTACATCAGCAGCTTGCACAGGTTCAACTTCAAGTGATGAACCTTCAGCATGAAGTGCACTATTTGAACAACTAGCTGAACCCAATCTTGGATGGGGAAGAAGATGTCCAAATATGGAAGAAGATGATGATGAGGATGAGGAAGAGGAAGAGGTGGAGCCTGACGAAGGAGATGATCCTATCTCTGACCTCGATAGTGATCATGATGAGAATTAGATCGCTTAGTACTTAGTAGAAGTGCTTAATGTATCAACGTTGATTATGTAATGGACCTGTAGTTTGAATTTGGTGTTGGTGAATTGAACTATCATGTAATATTGTTATTTGCATGACTATCGCACGTTTGGTTAAAAGCTAATGCAAATTCCAGTCGATTTATCTATGATCATGATTTGAATATTAACGTGCTATGAGTCTGATAAGTGATCGAATTGGTGGTGTCATGTTGCGAGAATAAATTATTATGCCTCTATTTTTATTGTATAAATTTGAGATTGTCTCCAGTAATTTCAGTTTGGCATGATTATAAATTCATCTGCAATCTTTTGACATCAACCAATAATCGCTTATTGTTGCAACTTCGCAGATGACTCGCACCCGTGCAGGAGCCAGTAGCAGCCATGATGGCAACGACGGTGACTTACCACCACCGCTACTGCCATCCGCTCAGGAGTTCTTTGCCCAATTCTTAGGGAGCCAAAGGACAATGGAGGAAGCTCTGCGCCTCATCGCGTAGAACATAGCTCGTGGCCACCCATAGCAACAAGGGCCCGAGCCAAATCAACACAGTACATTCAAGGAATTTCATGATATAAAGCCTCCTATCTTCAAGGTGGCAGAGGAACCACTACAGGCAGACGAGTGGCTCAACACCATTGAGTAGAAGTTTCGTCTACTAAGGGTCACCGAGCATCTGAAGGCTGAGTATGCTTCCCACTAGTTGTAGGGACTAGCAAGGATTTGGTGGACACATTTCTTGTCCTCTCTACCTGCTAATGCGCGAGTAACATGGGAGCAGTTCAAGTTGGCTTTTCGGGGACATCATATTCCCCTAGGCCTAATGCGCATGAAAGCGGCTGAATTTATGAGGCTCACTCAAGGGACAAAGACCCTCATAGAATATATGCACGCATTCAACAACCTATCTAGGTATGCTCTAGGTTTTGTGGATACCGAGGAGAAGAAGATAGAGAGCTTCAAGCGGGGTCTGGGCACCAAACTGATGAAGACCATGGCCAATTCCAAGTGCACCACTTACAACGAGTTTATTAGTGATGCTTTGACCCAGGAAAACCACAATAACATGCATGCGGCCACTAAGGGTCGCAAGAGGGCATTCGAGGCAGGTGCCTCTGGATCTTCATAGTCCAGAGCTCCTATAATAGCTAGGCCACAGTTTCGTCCACCTGCACCCAAGTTTAGGCCTCCACCACCAAAAGCTCAGAACAGCAGGCCTCAGAAAGCGTTCCATAAGGCATTCACTATTGCCTTACCTAAAGGAAATGGCAGTCAGGGAAGCTCCACCGGACCTAGGAGTAATCAACCCTATTTTAACTACAATCAAGTGGGGCATTGGGCCAAGGAATGCCCCCACCCAAAGAAGAATGGCAATCAGAATTAGAACAATCAGAGGCAAACGAACACAAGGGCACGTCCGGGATACGTGCACTATACTACTATTGAGGAAGTGCCTATAGGAGAAGTTGTCATGGCTGGTATGTTTCTTGTCAACAAGCACCCCGCTATTGTTTTATTTGATTCGGGAGCTTCTCATTCTTTTATGAGTCAAGCATTTGCATCTAGACATGATCAGAAAATAATTGAAGTAAGCAAGGGTGGTTACAATAAAAGTTCAGCAGGGGCTACTATTTCTACAAATAAGATAGTCAAAAATGTGCTCATCTCTATATTAGAGAGGGAGTATACAATGGATTTGATAATATTGCCCGGGTTATCAATAAGTGTAATCTTAGGCATGAATTGGATGAAGGATCATGGTATTCTCATTGACACTAGCACTCGTACTATTATGTTGAAAGAACCCAAGGGAGGGAATGCTTTTCTAGTACCACTCTCCCGAAATTTTGAACTCCAGCATTTAGCTTGTGCTATCCAAACCACTACCCTTTTTTATATCCCCGTGGTTTGTGAGTTTCTGGATGTATTTCTAGAGGAGTTACCAGGTTTACCACCTGATAGGGATGTGGAATTTAAGATTGAGTTAGTGCTAGGTACGGCACCTATCTCAAGAAGGCCGTATAGAATGCCACCAAATGAGTTAGCAGAACTTAAGATTCAGTTACAGGATCTGTTGGACAAGGGTCTTATTCAACCTAGTTCATCTCCATGGGGCTGTCCAGCATTGTTTGTGAAAAAGAAGGACAAGTAACTGAGAATGTGTGTAGATTACAGACCACTCAATGCGGTAACCATCAAGAACAAATACCCGTTGCCTCGCATCGACATCTTGTTTGATCAGTTGGCAAAAGCAAAGGTATTCTCCAAGATTGACTTGAGATCAGGCTATCATCAGATAAAGATCAGGCCAGAGGACATACCTAAAACTGCTTTCTCTACTAGGTACGGCTTATATGAGTATTTGGTTATGTCTTTCGGACTAACAAATGATCCTGCCTACTTCATGTACCTAATGAATTCGGTATTCATGCCCAAGCTTGACAAGTTCGTGGTCATGTTTATCGATGATATATTGATTTATTCGGAAAATGAGGCAGATCAAGAAGAGCATCTGAGGATTGTTCTTTCCAGATTGAGGGAGCATAAGCTATATGCGAAATTTAGCAAGTGTGAATTTTGGTTGAGCAAAGTACCTTTCTTAGGTCATATCTTATCAAGAGATGGAATTTCTGTAGACCCATCAAAAGTACAAGAGGTCATGGATTGGAAGGCCCCGACTTCGGTTCATGAAGTTCGGAGTTTTCTAGGGTTAGCAGGATATTATCATCGTTTCATTCCTGATTTCTCAAAGATAGCTAAGCCCATGACTAGACTACTTCAGAAAGATGAGAAGTACAAATGGACACCAGAATGTGAAGCAACTTTTCACACCCTCAGAACTCTGTTAACTACAGCGCCTGTATTAGCACAACCCGACATTGAGAAGCCTTTCGATGTATTTTGTGATGCATCAGGTATAGGTTTGGGGTGTGTGCTTATGCAAGAAGGAAGAGTTATTGCATATGCTTCTCGGCAGTTGAGAAAATATGAAGTCAACTACCCCACACATGATTTAGAACTTGCAGCAGTTGTTCATGCATTAAAGATATGGAGACATTATTTGTTGGGCAATGTATGTCATATATATACTGACGACAAAAGTCTCAAGTATATCTTTACCCAACCAGAGCTGAACATGAGACAACGGAGATGGCTAGAGCTGATTAAGGACTACAATTTGGAAGTACATTACCATCCGAGGAAAGCCAATGTAGTAGCTGATGCACTCAGTCAGAAATCTCATTGTAACACTGTGGAAGCATTGTTAGAAGATGGCTTCAATTTGTTACATCCTGCTGTACTGCATGATATCACTATCAGTTGTTCACTTGAGAGCAAAATCATAGAGCTACAGCAGACAGATGTAGGTATAAGTCACATCAAGAGAAAAATGCAAGAGCAAGAAACCAAACATTTCAGATTAGATGAAAAGGGTGTACTATGGTTTGAGGACCGACTTATGGTACCGAAAGACCGTGAGCTTAGAAATCAAATTTTAGAAGAAGCTCATTAATCCAAATTGTCTATCCATCCGGGTAGTAGTAAGATGTACCAAGATTTGAAAACCCATTTTTGGTGGACTAAGATGAAGAAAGAGATCGCAGCCTATATCGCTAGGTGCGACAACTGCAGCAGAGTAAAAGCTGTTCATATGAAATCTACCGGATTACTCCAGCCATTATCTGTTCCAGGATGGAAATGGGAAGAAATCAGTATGGACTTTATCACAGGCCTTCCAATGACACCGCGAGGTCACGATTCCATATGGGTCATTGTAGATCGTCTCACCAAGTCAGCACATTTTATACCAGTTCACACAACATATCACGTGGGGAAGTACGCTGAGTTGTACATTTCTTAGATTGTGAGACTACATGGAGTACCTAGGACCATAATCTTAGATCGAGGACCATAGTTTATAGCTCGTTTTTGGGAACACTTACACCAGGCTTTGGGAACTAAGCTAATCAGAAGTTCGGCATACCATCCACAGACTTCTGGATAGACAGAGCGAGTGAACCAAATCTTAGAAGATTTGCTAAGAGCTTGTGTTATATCTTCCAAGGGTTCATGGGAGAAATGGTTACCTTTAGCTGAGTTCTCCTACAACACCAGTTATCAAGCAAGCATCAAGATGGCTCCGTTTGAAGCCTTGTATGGCAGAAAATGTAGAACTCTGTTGAATTGGATTGAGCCTGGTGAAAGGAGATACTTTGGTATTTACTTTGTCAATGAAGCTAAAGAGCAAGTGCATGTTATCCAACAGCATATGAAGGCAGCTCAATCGAGACAAAAGAGTTATGCTGATAAAAGAAGAAGACCACTGACTTTTGAAGTAGGTGACTATGTATACTTGAAAGTATCACCCATGAAAGGGGTGAAGAGATTTAGAATGAAAAAGAAGCTTGCGCCTAGATATGTAGGACCATACAAGATTCTAGAATGAAAAGGAAATGTTGCTTATAAGTTACAACTTCCACCAGAGATGAGTGCAATATTTGATGTCTTCCATGTTTCTCAGTTGAAGAAATGTCTTCGTGTACCTAAAGAAGCTATTGCACCCACCAACATGAAACTCCAATAGGATTTGACCTATGAAGAAAAACCAATCCGAGTGATAGAAGAGATGGACAGAGTAACACGGAGTAAGATCATTAAGTTCTATAAGGTGGTGTGGAACAATCACAGTGAACAAGATGCTACGTGGAAACGAGAGGATTAATTATGAGAGGTTTATCCCGCCTTTTTCCAAGAATGGTAGGTCTTGCAAATCTCGGGACGAGATTTTTATAAGGGGGAGGGGCTGTAACACCCTAGGTGTTAGCCTTGCATAAATTGACTTGCATGAGCATGAGCATCAAGCATTCATATTTAAGCTTTTACAATTGAAACATGTGTTTGAAACATTTGCAACATTGCTTGTTATTTCATGTTTCCATGTGTATATGCATATGATCATGAGTGAATACATGTAAATGGTTTATGTGAGTCACTAAAACACATTAGCTACACTTAGGTTAACAAATGGAACATTGTTCATGAAGGTCACCTTTCATGATCAAGTACTTAAGTGATGTTATATGTGTTGACCTGGATAGCCCTATGTGTGACCAATGCATGAAATGAGTGTGTGACCTTACAAATAGCTTAAACATGTTTAGAAGATCATGATGAACAACTTTGGTATTCATGGCTAGGGCTAAATGGGTCACTAGGTCATAGTTCAAGTACAAGTCATCTTTTGAATGAAGCATGTTTGACCAAGTTTGAATCATATGCTAGAGACCTTGCATGTAGGTAATCACTAAAGCAAAGTTGTAGTATTTGAGATGGGGAACAACTTTTATTTTTGGGTCATGAGGTGATAAGGTGCATAGCTTAGTCTTTTGGAGCTCACAAAAATCAACAATGCACTGTTTTCAACACATAGCAAATATTTCTAAGTCTCGATGATTGGACAGTCTGACGAGCTGACTTTGGGGATGATTTAACTCAGTTTTGGTTGGGAGTTGGAGCATAATCCTTTAAGAACAATTGAAGCTGGTACATAGAGCTACAAGTTTGATTTAGATTGTTTTCGATTTTGCTTCACGGTTTAGGAGAACAAGCGTCACCTAACCACGCTATCAGGCTTAGCATTGCGAACACTGACGAACTGAATCCACCGGCATCAGTGGCCGACAGTCGCAGAGCTTGCGTGCCGCGTGGATGTGAGGATGACCGCACGTCGCCGGTGCCCTGCCCACCACGGCCACGACGTGCCAAAGAGCACTACATCAAGCCCCGCGCTCTCCATTTTGTTTTCGGTCTCCTCTTTCGCCTCAGCGCAACCACCGCAGCAGCCGCCGAGCACTGCCTCACCTCCGTCGTCGCCTCGCGTGCGTGGCACCGCACCACCACCATCTCCATCTCGACCGTAGCTGCGCCACATCCACCTCCACTGCCTCGATGTGTTGGCTGAATCAATTGCTCTTCGGTGAGGGCGTATTGCCTTTTTCCCCTCTCGTCGGAACCTCGGCCGCCATGGCCGCCTCCACGGCAAGCTTGCCACCGCTCGGCTCGCATGCGCCTTCCTTCTGATTGTTGGTGTTTGAGCTTGGTTAGGACAGGTATTAGCTTGTGTTAAGACATTACCTCCGTTGGTGGTCTCACCGACGCGGAACACGATGACCAGCGCCGCCGTGTTCCAACCTCCGCGCCACCGCGCCGTGGCCGTGCTTCATCGGAGCACCTCCAGCCGCCTAGGTTGCTTAGTCACAGTCACTTGGTTGTCGTGGTTCTGTTGCACGCTTTGCTGGGCTTCGCCGTGGCCAGTGATGCCCGGCACCCCGTAGAGCAGCGTCGCCGTGCCACCATGGCCGGCGACGAGCCCGCTCCGCCACACCTGCACGGTCACCACCTAGACCATCCGACGCGGTTTGAGTAGTAGGTCATGATGGTGCCCTTGGCTTCGCCGAAAAAACTCACCGGCGATGAGCAGTGGCCAACCAGCGTCGAGCAGCGCCGCCTGCTCTGTTTTGGCTCACTGGCTGGTGGGGCCGACTGACTAGTGGGTCCCTGTTGTCAGTGACTCAGTTCAGTAAGCTAGTTCATTTATTTCCTGTTTTATATGCATCTTTGAAAATAGATAAGTTGAGTTGTGTAGATTCAAAAATTGTGAACTAAATTTTGTAGTGTTCCTTCGGAAGTGTAGTATTTATGAAAAATATGATATTAGCATTTGTAGTAGAAATTCTGGAAGATTTAAAATGAAACTTGAAATGTGTTTTTAAATGTATGTAAACTTATTTATTTTATATCTAGAGTTCCTTTACTCCAACATTTATGAAATTTTTTTGGTGAGCTGTTCTTGACAAGTATAAGCTCTGGTAAAAATTTGAGGGTCAGTGCATGTATGGATTTGTAGTTATAGATTTTCCTTTTATAATTAGGTAATCCTTGTATGAATTTTGATAAATTATTTATGAATCCAATATTCATGAAAATTGTTGGAGGTTGTTCTAGTAACATATGGATGCTAAGAAAAATATAAAATCTATTGCTTGACACTTTTCACTAGGGTTTTCTATTTATGCTATTATAAGCCTTTTTGCCTTGTCATTTTTGCATAGGATGTTTTACTTGGTAAAATGGCATGAAACTTTTACAGTAGTCTATCGATAGCATTAGTAAGGCATTGTAAAGTTTTGAGAATTTATGATGCACATTTGGTATATGTTTATTATTTACCCTAATTACTTAATTAAAATAGGAAAGGCATTGAAATAATTAGATTGTGATGAAGCATGATGTTTTCTATGGTTCTTATGATGCATAGTATCTGTTGATGTCAGTGGCAAAATTTAGAAGCCATTGATTCTATACAAATGACTAATTATTGCTTTATCATTCGAATACAAGACTACATATATAGTTTTGATCGCATAGATGATTTCATATAGATAATAGTCTCTACAGTAAAACTTGTTATTGAGAAAGTTGTAGATAACTTGCTAATCTACCTGGTGTTAAATTTTTGCAGTCATAGGACTTAGGGTTTTTGAGTTCTAGCTGTTGCAAGTTTGCTGTCCAAAAGGTTTCCTTTCTGGACAGATTTGATTGAGTGATTTGTTTGCCCATTTTAACTCCTGAATCATAGTGAGAGTATTAAGGGAAAGTTGTAGATAAATTTATAAGCTTTCCAGGAAGTCTAAGATCACCACAATTGGATAAGTAGAACTTCAGTTATGAGTAAAACAAGTAGCTACTGTTTTGTAGAGTAGTAAATGAATTGTTGAAGTGTCTGATTTAGTAATTAAGAAGAGATATGCACATACTCAGTAAAATGTGAAACACTTGTTATTACTTTAACAACATGCTATTAAGAATACTTACAAGAATGCATTCTTCATATAGCATCATACTACACTTGTCGGCATGTATGCATTCGCAATATCTTATGTCATATTCATGCATCTAGGATCGACGGAGGAGATAATGTTGCTGGAGTTCGACGAAGGAGAGGAAGGGGACCAGCAGGAGATTCCTCAAGCCACAGCTCCCGAAGAAGAGGAGCAGAACCCAGAAGAGCTTCCGGAGTGCCCTGATCACCGCCCCACTTCCTTTCTGAAAGGCAAGCCCCGGAGCATTCTACGTCTCCCAGTATTATATAAAATATTACTCAAGTTCTTATGATTGATGCATTAGGTTATAAGAGTTGATTGGAACCACTTGATGCATATAAATTCCTTGTCCAGATATATACACCTTTAACCCTGTGTAGGTCCAGGATCAAATATATGCTTAGTCATGCTTAGACCGGTAGAAGTCGGGTGATTTCCGGTCACCTGCGAGATATAGGTGGATACCGAAGCACGGTTGGCTATATTTACTATCATGGAAAAGAACCATGGGGTAATATAAATCAAGGCCGGGCGGAGTCTATGTGTAGGTTGACTCATGTGATTCCGTTTGTGCCGAACAAGGACCATATCGTCGTTGGAACTTCTGACAAGATTGAATGCATGCCTATCACTTAGCTGGCCGGATAACTCGTTCGACTGCGAAGCCGAGTAGCTCAACTCAGGCCGGGCCCCATTCTATTGTGCGCTCCTTGCAGGGAGCCAGACTGAGCCCAAGGGCAGGCTAGGCCTGAACGTCCTAGCATTTGGTGTCCCTGATTGTGCGGCGCGGTACGAACCCATGAAATATGGACCTGAGCTGTACCAAAGGTGACCTAAGGTGACCGTTGATTGGGTCTACCTGGGTTTGTGTTAGGAATAAATTCCCAGCTAGTTGAAATCGATTCGAATCGCCGTCTCTCCTGGATAGTGAGAAACTTGGTTAGCTCCAGCATCGTAGTAACTATGTTATGGAACATGATGGTTCGAATGAATATGGAATTACAATACCTACTATGGTTACTATTGTATGCTATTAAAATGATATACCACATGTTTGGCATAGGATAGTTGCTAATTTAGAGATGGATAGTCATAATTAACTTGATAACAGAATTATAATGGTATAATTTAGTTAATTGCTTTTTATGCAAAATGTTGTCAAGCTACATCCACTTATACAACCTTGCATGATCCTTGGAGTCATTTTATTTCTAGTTTATGACGGGTAAGTCTAGCTGAGTACCTTCTTGTACTCAGGGTTTTATTTCTCATTGTTGCAGATGGCACTGTGTATCATGGTTATTGCAAGAGTTGCTTCTATCCCGCTGTGGATGAGGAGTAAGCCTTGGGTAGGCTTCTTTATTAATCCTTCTACATGCTTTTGTGGACTATGATCGTATGTTGGCACTGTATTAAAGTATGTTGGAAACTTACTTTCAAACTTAATTTGCTTCCGCTTTTATCCATTAAACTTGGTTTGTAATAACTTTGTTTCATACTCTAATGATGGAAATGTATCTATGAACTTTATGTAATATGCGACATGTATGTTGAATCATGTACGATCTTGGTTGTTGTAAATCGTTTATCGAGACCCATCGTGGTACTCGATAGACTACCAGGTTTATATGGGTTCAAGTATGACAGTGCGATCACTTATGGGCTGCCATTGTACTTGTACTCTTATAAATTGGTCGGTTCTGCGATAGGGACCATGCAGGGTCATCACCATCGGCACCTTCTTCCAGCGCACCTACGAGTGCGAGGTCGAGTGCTGCAAGCATGTCATGGCAATCTTCACCTCCAAGGAGCTTGCGGCCATCAGGAAGGAGGTCACTGAAGAAGCACCCGACCCAAAGTGGTCGGCCGGGTCTTCATAGACCCCAGTGGCTCCAAGGGCAAAGTGGTGTGCATTAGGACCATGCTTTCCTCCGAATAGGAAAGCACGCTCATCGACTTCCTCTGCACCAACAGAGACATCTTTGTGTGGAAACCCTCGGACATGCTAGGCATTCCGAGAGAAGTCACCAAGCACGCCTTGAAGGTCAGGCCAGGCTCCAAACTGGTGAAGCAACGCTTGCGTTGCTTCGACGAGGGGAAGCATAGGGCCATCGGTGAGGAGATCGCGAAGCTTTTGGCGGCCGGATTCATCAAGGAAGTGTACCACCCTGAGTGGTTAGTGAATCCCATTCTTGTATGAAAGAAGAGTGAGAAATGGAGAATGTGTGTTGACTACATGGGTCTCAACAAGGCGTGTCCAAAGGATCCATTTCCTTTGCCACGCATAGACCAAGTAGTCGACTCTACATCAGGGTGCGAAACCCTTTGCATCCTTGATACGTACTTAGGGTACCATCAAATCATGATGAAAGAGTCTGACCAGCTCACGACATCTTTCATCACCCTGTTTAGATCATTATGCTACGTTACAATGCTGTTTGGTCTGAAGAATGCAGGGGCTACGTACCAGTGTTGTATGCTCAAGTGTTTTAGGGACCTCATCAGGTGAACCATTGAGGCCTATGTAGATGACATCATGGTCAAGTTCAAACAAGCTGACCAAGTCATAGCTGACCTTGAGCAGACCTTCACAAAACTCCGAGCAAACGGCATTAAGCTCAACCCCGAGAAATGTGTTTTTAGGGTCCCAAGGGGTATGCTCCTGGGTTTCATCGTCTCCGAGCGTGGCATTGAAGCCAACCTAGAGAAGATCTCGGCCATCACAAAGGATGGGCCCAATTCAGAACATAAAGGGGGTACAGCGAGTTACAGGGTGCCTCGCCGCACTCAGCCGCTTCATCTCATGCCTCGGTGAATGAGGTCTCCCCCTCTATCGGCTTTTGAAGAAGGCCGACCATTTCAAATGGATGCCCGAGGCTCAGGAGGCGCTTGACACGCTCAAGCAGCTTCTGACGAAGGCCTCGATCCTAGTTCCTCCGACCGATGGAGAACCACATATCCTATACATTGCAGCCACCATGCAAGTGGTCAGTGCCGCCCTAGTGGTAGAGCAAGAAGAAGAGGGGCATGCCCTCAAAGTACAGTGTCATGTATTCTTCATTAGCGAGGTCCTGTCTGAATCCAAGACCCACTACCTAGAAATCCAGAAGCTCATGTACGCCGTCCTCATCACTAGGAGGAAGCTATGCCACTACTTCGAGTCACATCTGGTGATGGTCGAGACATCCTTCGCCCTCGGCGAGGTCATCCAAAACCAGGATGCCACGGGAAGAATCACGAAGTGGGCACTCGAGCTGATGGGTCAAGGCATTTCGTATGCCTCTCGGACAGCCATCAAGTCCCAGGTGCTAGCTAATTTTGTTGCAAAGTGGACTGAGGTCCAAATGCCGCTAGCAGTCATCGACCAGGAGTACTGGATAATGTACTTCGATGGATCGCTGATGAAGAAAGGTGCTGGCACAGGGCTGGTCTTTGTTTTGCCCCTCGGGGTATGCATGAGGTACATGGTTCGTATCCATTTACCCTCCTCCAATAATGTGGCCAAATATGAGGCGCTCATCAATGGCCTATGCATCGTCGTCGACTTGGGTATCCGGTGCCTCAACTTCCAGGGTGACTCCCAGCTGGTCGTCGACCAAGTCATGAAGGAGTCGAGCTGCCATGATGCCAAGATGGCTACATACTGCCGAGAAGTCCGCTAGCTAGAGGACAAGTTCGATGGCCTCGAGCTCAATCACATCCTGAGGCGTCTCAATGAGGCGGCCGATGCGCTGGCGAAAGCGGTGTCTAGCCAAGAGCCGGTGCCAACGGGCATCTTCGCCAGCGATCAGCACAAACCCTCGGTCCACTATGAGGAGTTGGAACAAGCCAGGGATGGGCCCCTGTCCTGGGCTCGGGGGCTAACCAGCCATCAGCTCCATCCGACCCCAAGGTCATGGAGCTTGATGAGGATCCAGCGATAGAGCCTAACCCTCTAGTTGACTACAGCCTAGAGGACGCCTTACCTCAACTGCCTCCTCCACGAGGCACTATCGGTGGATAAGATGGAGGCTCGATGGCTCACACGCCACACAAAGTCTTTCATCCTTATTGAGGGCGAACTCTACAAGTGAAGACACACCAAGATCCTACAGCGCTGCATCCCCATCGAACAGGGGAAGCAGTTGCTGAGCGATATCCACGGTGGGGTCTGTGGTCACCATGCCGTGCCTAGAACCTTAGTCGAAAATGCATTCCGACAAGGCTTCTACTGGACGACCACAGTAGCTAACGTTGAATGGATTGTGCGCACCTGCGAAGGGTGTCAATACTACCCTCGGCAGACCCACTTGCCAGCCCAAGCACTCCAGATGATCCCCATCATGTTTCCATTTGTGGTCTAGGGGCTCGATCTGGTCGAACATCTCATGAGGGCACTCGGGGGCTATACGCACTTGCTTGTCACCATAGACAAGTTTACAAAGTGAATAGAGGCTTGACCGATCTCCACGATCAAGTTTGAGCAAGCTATGTTGTTCTTCCTTGACATTGTCCATCGCTTTGGAGTCCCGAACTCCATCATCACAGACAATGGCACGTAGTTCACTAGAAAAAAGTTCCATCGATTCTACGATGAATACCACATCCATGTCGATTGGGCTATCGTGGCGCACCCCCACATGAATAGGCAGGTCGAGTGCACAAACGGCATGGTCCTGCAAGGCCTCAAGCCTAGGATCTTCAACTGGTTGAACAAGTTTGGCGGATGATGGGTCACGGAGCTTCTCGCGGTGCTCTGGAGCCTGAGGACGACCCCTAGCTGGGCCACCAGCTACACACCATTCTTCATGGTCCACGGTTCTTAGGCTATCCTCCCAACTGACCTCAACAATGGAGCGCCAAGGGTTAGGGTGTACGATGAACAGGGAGCCGAGGCATCCCTTGAAGACGCCATGGACTAGCTAGATGAAGCACGCGACGTTGCCCTCCTCTGCTTGGCCAAATACCAACAAGCGTTGCACCGATACCACAGCCGTCGAGTGCGTGGTCGGGCCTTCAATATCGTGGACCTAGTGCTCCGCCTTGTCTAGAGCAACAAGGACCACCACAAGCTCTCTGCGCTATGGGAGAGACCATACGTCGTCGTGGAGGTACTCTGACTAGGCGCCTACAGGCTTAAGACCATCAACGGCAAAGTCTTCGTCAATGCCTGGAATATTGAGCAGCTACATCGCTTTTACCCTTAATAAATGCACACTTTCTCTATCAGTTTTGCTATCAAACTCCCTGATCTTTAGTGTGCCCGACCCTCTCGCACATTAAGACCTAGAAGCAAGGTTTACGGAAATAAACGCTGAGTAAAACTGGTCGGACTGTGAGAAACCTATGCCCTGATGGATACGGCACCTTTGCTCACCAGTGTGATCAGAGTTTTTCCGTACCCTGGGCTTTTCAGCCTTAGCTACGGGGAGAGTCGGTCACACAAGTCGATCGGATGGTTCGGGCCGCTGCCGAGAGATAGGTCGCCCTTACTTTACGCACATTTTCCCGTATTAATTTTGCTATCGAGTCCCTAACCCCAGCAACAGCAAGGGGTCAGACCTCACTCAAGGGTCAGTGAGAGTTCCTTTTGGTAGACATTCTCTATGCCCGACCCCTCCTCACATTAAAAAACTAGAGGCAAGTTGTGTAGAAACAAACTCTAAGTAAAACTGGTCGGACTGCAAGAAACCTATGCCCTAGCGGCTATGGCATATTTGCTCACCAGCATGATTAGAGTTTCTATCCCCACATCCTAGGCTTTAGCCTCCGCCTTCCTAAGAAGGGTTTGGAGGGGCCCACATACAAAATCTCCATCGAGGAGAGGTCGGCATGTCGCCTAAAGTCGATTGGATGGCTCGGGCCACGGCCGAGAGAAGGGTAAGGAGCAGTGGGGTTCCCCATGTAGGTTACGCCAACTCCATCACGAACGATGAACCCAAACCCCACATGGACATATCTGGTAAAGAACTCCTTGAACCCGTCGCTCGAGCCATCGAGGTAACCTTACCAACCCACTTTTCTTTTCTAGTACAAAATCATTCATTCATCCATACTCATGCATGCATTCATACATTCATTCCTACATTCATCAATACATACATCCAAGCATTGCATATGCAATTGCTGCATCACAACACTTCACGTCACATCACGAAGCGGTAGTCGTCTCATTCGACATGAGTGGCAACCGACCGAGGTTCAAAGGCTGGCTCGTGAAGGGCTCGAGGCCGCCTCGCGTCATCCGGAGCCAGGGGATAAAAATGTAGATGAGCCCCAGTGGCTTTGCCTGACCCCACTCAAAAGTGGATAGGGACATCTAGACCTTTCTTGTTCGATCCTAACCTCAAGCCAAGCCCACAGAATCTCCATCGAGGAGAGGCCAGCGGGCCACCTGAGTCGTTCTCTGAAGCAACATGGGCATCTGTCGGGAAGCAGGTTAAGGAGTAGTGGAATGTCACATGAGGGCTATGCAGACCCTGTTAGTGAATGATGGACCTAGATTCCACTCGAACATGCCCATTAGCGAGCTCGCCGAGCGCGACACTTGAGCCATCGAGGCAAGTGTCGTTAGCTCAACCCCTCTGGTTGCGGAAACCACGGACGGGGTGATGCATGAAATACGGCCGACCCCTACCAAGCCCAATGTGGCTTGGGGGCTCGAGCTGCCCGACCCTAGCTTGGGAATCCAATTGACCAAGGTTCGAAGGCCGGCCTATGAAGGGCTCGAGGCCACCTCAGATCAAATAGATCTAGGGGAGAAAACACAGATGAGCCCTAGTAGCCTTCGCCCGACCCACTTAGAAGCGGACAGGGTCATCTCAACCTTCTTGTTCGATCCTAACCTCGAGTCGAGCCCACAAAATCTCCATCGAGGAGAGGCCAGCAGGCCACCTGAGTCCCTCTCTAGAGCGACACGAGCATCTATCGGGAGGTAGGTTAAGGAGCAGTGGAATACCACATGAGGGCTACACTGACCCCATCATGAATGACGAACTTGGATTCCTCTCGAACATGCCCGTTAGCGAGCTCACCGAGTGCGTCACTCTAGCCATCGAGGCAAGTGACGTTAGCTCAACCCCTCTGGTTGCGGAAACCGCGGATGGGGTGATGATGACAAAGATGAGCCAACCCTCGACCGGACCCCTGCTATGTGTAGGGGCTCGAGGAAAGTTGGACTCGTAAGGAGACCGAACACGCGGTCATAGAATGATGCCACGTATCCTAGGGAGGGGGTATTGTGGGGGGGGTATTAACCCCTATAGCCTTACGGCTAGGTTTGGGCTAGCCTGGACTAGGGGGTCTAGCCCACTAGAAGACGACGCATGGCCCAACCAATCTACTCAGAGTCTCGTGCAAGGAATCAAGACAGACTTGGAGATCAAGCAAGATCCTGGTCGGTTAGAATAGGAATCCTTATCCGGCCACCTATGGCAATTGTAACTGGTTAGAATTAGTTTCTAGATATGTAACCCTGCCCCCCAGACTATATAAGGTGGGCAGGGGACCCCTCTCAAAAAACATCTCACTTTACATATAGCAATACAATCAGACGCAGGACGTAGGTATTACGCCTTCTCGGCGGCCGAACCTGGATAAAACCTCGTGTCTGTCTTGCGTCACCATCTCGTTCATGGCTTGCGCACCTGTCTACCGATAATCTACTACCTTGGGCATACCCCTAGGCAGACTACTGACCATATTTCATCGATAGTGGCACACCAGGTAGGGGGGTGCATACTACTCCCCAGACGAACAAGATGGTCATCATCCCCGGTTCCATGGCCACGCCGAACGGCCTCACATTCACCATCGACCAGATCACCTGGACCACTGGCTCCGACAACTTCATCGCCATGACCACGAAGGAGGCACAGATCCAATCTGCATTGACCACTGCTTCACCAGCATCAGCTATGGCTCCGACCACATTGGATCTGGCTCCGGCCACACCAGCATCAGCCACGCCGACAACCCGTCATTCGCTTCCTCGCTACAAAGGGAGGCAGATCGACAACACTGACCTGCTCGACTCCATCAATCGGGGCGGCACCAAGCTTGCTGAAACCCTAGCTCTGGTAGATTCGATTCAAAATCAACCTACCAAGCAGGTAACCACTACCCACAACAGATCTACCTGACCAGCTCAGGCCAGTCATCCTTCACGACTCGGTACGGATCTTGTGGTCACGTCTACTCCTGAAGGGCGCTCTGTTTGTCGCCGACCAGCCCCCACAATGGGTCTCCGGCTCTCCGAGTGCGAAGCCTTGATGGAGAATTACTAGGCTCAGCCCTATGGCCTGTGGAACACTGCTTCCAACTATGCATACAATATACAACGCTGCTCGGATCTGTGTTTTATACATCGACCTCGGCCAAAGCCACGCAACTTCATCAACATGGTTTGGATTGAGGAGTATCAAGAAGGATTGGTCCACATAGTTCAAGAGGGTGGCTCAAGCTCCTTGTCCAGCATCGCATCTATTGGCTTCATCCACACTGAGCTTCAACATTGTGACAATGAAGAAGTTGAATACGATCTGGATATCCCAGACCACTCCCCAGGGTACCCACGATTCCCATCCTTCCCACCAAGGCGAGGAGACTTGATCAATGTTGTCAGTAACGACAAACCACCGGCAGTTGGTGAAACGGAACAAGATAGGCTAGCATGCAAAGCACGCAATATTGACCGGTTTAATCGCAGACAAGCCGAAGCCAAGGCAGAAGAGGAGGCACGACGCATAAGGTTCCAGCCACGCGATCTCAACAATGCCTTTGATAGGGTAGGCGAAAAGCAGGTCGTCAGGACTCCAAGCACCAATGTAGCTGTTGCTATGGCGACAATGCAACGACTACCCAATACCCCGGAAATCTAGGCAATTCGTGATGATGTACAAGCCTACCTGATGGCTGCTATAGCCCAGACCGCAGAGATTACAAACCAAGCCCGGGCTCTGTCCATCTTAGTCGAATCAAGCCGCAGTCGCTAGTACTCAAGTCGCCCACAGTCACCCAACCAATGTGGCTCGTGCAACAACGACCCACCAGACAACCATCAAGGCAGAAACGGTGGTCATGATGGTGGTTGGGACGATAACCGCCGCAGCAACCGGGATGATAATTGACGAGACAACCATGGCAATCGCCGTGATAACCCCAGTCGCGGTGGCAATCGGGATCGCCATGATGGCAATAACGATCTCCGCCATTCCCTCGGAAAACATGATCTGCGCGATCGCATTAACCAAAGAGCCAATGATCGTGCATCCCACGAAAGCTATCGCTGTATGGAATATGATACTACCCACAGCCCTCCGGGTTTGAAGCAGTTTACTCCTCACCTTCGCCAAGTCGTGTGGCCAAAAAACTTCAAGCTCGAAAAACTATAGAAGTACGATGGCAAGGAGAACCTCGAGTTATGGGTCATGCTCTACGAAACCGCGTGCAGATCAGCCATGGCTGATGAGCACGTCATGTCTAATTACTTCCCAGTCATCGTGGGCCATGCAGGCCACCAATGGCTGGTCAGCTTGCTGGCAAACTACTTTGATTCTTGGCAAGAGCTCAAGCAAGCATTCATCGATAACTTCATTGCTACTTGCGAACAACCTGGCAACAAATATGATCTGCAGCGGATTCGAGATCACAAAGATGAGCCATTGCGCGAGTATGTCCGACGCTTCTCGGAGATGCGCATCAAGGTGCCGTCAATCTCCGACAATGAGGCAATCGAAGCTTTCATCACCGGTCTCTGCTTCCACGATGCCCTAAGGGACAAGCTCCTCCGCAAAAGACCTAAATCGGTCACAACGCTCCTAGCTACTGCTAAAAAATATGCAGACGCCGATGATGCTAAAAAGATAATCATCAAAGAAGCGGCAAGGGTTCCACGCTCTGACCACCCCCCACACCGTGACAACTACCGTGGCAACCATGGTCGGAACGACAATTTTGATCGCCGCAACCAGCGCAATGATTCTCGTGACCACCACGACCAGCGTAATCGCCGTGACGATTATAGGGGCAAGCGTGCTCGAGAAGATGACGGTGAAGTCAACATCGTTAAAAAGGTGGTGGATGTCGCAACTATGAAGAAGACTACGCCAAAGCATTGAAAGGACCCTGCCAGCTCCATCCCAAGTCAAACCATACCATGGAGAATTGCCGTATTCTCAAATCCATCTACACGCGCCAACAGGCTCTGGATAAATCCGACAAGCCTAACGACGCAGGGGAGCAGCGTAACAAGGACAACGATGATGAAGACATAGATTCCCATCACAAGTATGTCAAGCCAACCGACCGCGTCCACACCATCATTGGGGGCAGAGTGTCCATCGAGACCAAATGAGAGCGCAAGCTGCTCACCCGCGCTTGCTTGAATGTGGCCAATCCCGACAACCTCATCGCCGATTCGCGGCTCCCTCCTTGGTCTCACCGCGATATCTCCTTCAGCAGAAAGGACCAATGGGCTATAATACCTGAGCCAGGGCGTTTTC
Source organism: Miscanthus floridulus (assembly GCF_019320115.1). Classification (NCBI taxonomy): domain Eukaryota; kingdom Viridiplantae; phylum Streptophyta; class Magnoliopsida; order Poales; family Poaceae; genus Miscanthus; species Miscanthus floridulus. The sequence continues at coordinate 187,614,752 of NC_089587.1, read as the reverse complement.
CTCTAGTTCTCGATCCTTGTATCAACAAGGTTCAGTTCGATAGAATGCTGATTGACGGTAGCAGTTCCATCGATATACTGTTCAAGAATAGTTTGCTAGCCCTGAAGATAACCCAGGCTGATCTCAAGCCATACGAGGCACAGTTCTGGGGTGTTCTCCTCGGACAGAGCTACACACCTCTCGGGCAGATCACGCTACCTGTGCAATTTGGTACCCTAGACCACTTCCGCACCGACTATGTCAACTTCGTGGTCGCCGACTTCGAAGGCACCTACCATGCTATCCTTGGCCAACCAGCGCTCACCAAGTTCATGGCCATACCTCACTATAGGTATTTGGTGCTCAAGATGCCTACTGAGAAGCGGGTTCTAACTCTCAGGGGCAACGTATACGTAGCTTACACCTGCAAGGATGGCAGCTTCAAAATAACAGAGGCTCACGACCTCTCTATTCGCATGGCCAAGACCATGCTCGACGCTAAGCAGACCCCAGCCGACCACCTAGAGATCCCGGAGCTCGAGGCCCCAAGCAAGAACATCAAGTCCAAAGAGCACAAAGAGATCTAGCTGGTCGACGGTGATCCTAGCAAAACGACCCTTATCGGGGCCAACCTGGATCCTAAATAGGAAGATGTGCTCGTCAGGTTCTTGAGGAGCAACATGAGTGTGTTCGCATGGAAACCCGCTGACATGCTCGGTATACCTCAGAACTTGATCGAGCACTCCTTAAATGTCGATGGCAAGGCCAAACCCATCAAGCAGAAGCTACGATGGTTTGCTCACGACAAAAAGGAGGCTATTAGAGTAGAAGTTACATGGCTTTTAGCGGCCGGATTTATCAAAGAAGTGTATCATCCGGAGTGGTTAGCCAACCCGGTTCTTGTACGTAAAAAGAATAAGGAATGGAGAATGTGCGTTGATTACACTGATCTCAACAAACACTGCCCTAAAGACCCCTTTGGCTTACCTTGCATAGACAAGGTCGTAGATTCAACTGCCGGTTGTGAGCTGCTTTCCTTTCTCGATTGCTACTCTGGTTATCACCAGACTGCTCTCAAAAAGGACGACCAGATCAAGACATCCTTCATCACGCCCTTCGGCGCCTACTACTACACGACCATGTCATTCGGGCTCAAGAATGTTGGGGCTACCTACCAACGCGCCATACAGGCCTGCCTCAAAGACGAGATAAAAGACGACCTCGTCGAGGCTTATGTTGATGATGTAGTTGTCAAAACCAAGGAAGCACATACCCTTGTTGACAACCTGGAACACACCTTTGCAGCCCTTAATACATTCCAATGGAAATTAAACCCAAAGAAGTGCATCTTTGGTGTTCCTTCTGGTATACTGCTTGGCAATGTCGTCAGTCATGATGGCATACGCCCTAACCTAGAGAAAGTCAAAGCTGTCTTAGACATGAAGCCGCCCAAAAAGGTGAAGGATGTTCAGAAGCTTACCGGATGCATGGCTGCTCTCAGTCATTTCATATCAAGATTAGGCGAAAAAGGACTACCGTTTTTCCAGCCGCTCAAAGCATCCGAGAAGTTTGAGTGGTGGGAGGAAGTAGACGCTGCTTTTACACAGCTAAAACAATTCCTTACTACTCCCAGAGAAGACGAAACCCTCCTGCTTTACATTGCGGTAACTAATCGAGTGGTCTCCACTGCCATGGTGGTCGAGCGCAACGAGCCCAACCACGTCTACAAGGTACAGTGGCCAATTTATTTCATTAGTGAGGTGCTTAGTGAATCCAAGACCAGGTACCCACAGATTCAGAAACTGATCTACGCCATACTAATTACATTCCGAAAGTTGAAACACTACTTCGATGGATATCATGTGGTGGTCATGACCGAGTACCCTCTGGGAGACATCATTTGTAACAAGGATGCAAACGGGTGCATCGTCAAATGGGCAATGGAGCTATGCCCTTTCTCCTTGGAATTTGCAAGCCGTACTACAATCAAGTCTTAGGCACTTGTCGATTTCATCATCGAGTGGACAGACTTAAGCACACCTGCCTCTTAGGGGCCCGCCGAGTATTGGAAGATGTACTTTGACGGCTCTCTCAACATCAACGGCGCAAGAGCAGGAGTCCTTTTCATATCACCATCCAAGGAGTAGCTCCGATATGTCCTTAGGATTTATTTCCCGGCATCTAATAATGCCGCCGAGTACGAAGCATGCCTACATGGTCTACGCATTGCGGTCGAGCTTGGCATCAAGCGTCTCTATGTCTATGGAGACTCGGCTCTGGTCATGAACCAACTCAACAAGGACTGGGATACAACCAGCGAAAAGATGGACGCATACTGCAAAGCGATCAAAAAGCTGGAAGGCAAGTTCTATGGCATCGAGTACACACATGTGGTCTAGGACAAAAATCAAGCAGCAGATGCGCTGTCAAAGTTAGGATCATCCCGAGCCAAAGTCCCACATGGCGTATTTGTTCAAGACCTGCTCACGCCCTCCATCAAAGAAGAAGATCCAACGGTCGACAAGCCTCTAGACCAGCCATTGGTGGCTACGGTTCCGGCGTCAAACACCACCAAACCACCTCCGACCACTAAGGAGCCCGACTGGAGAGTACCTTTCATCAAGTACCTAACAGAAGGTAGCGGTTACACTGATCGGACAGAAAACGAACGTCTGATGCATCGCAGTAAGTAGTATCTGCTCGTCGATGGCAAATTGTGGCGCAAGAACGCGAAGGAGGAAATCTTGATGAAGTGTATAACCCAGAAGGATGGTGAACATCTCCTAGACAAAATCCACTTTGGCGCCTGCGGCAACCACGCGGCCTCGAGAACGCTGGTCGGCAAGGCTTTCCGAGCAGGGTTCTATTGGCCGTAAGCCGTAGCCGATGCAGAGAAGCTAGTCTGCCATTGTGAAGGTTGTCAGTTTTTTGCCAAGAGAATCCACGTGCTAGCACACGAGATTCAGACTATACCAGCCTCTTGGCCCTTCTCATGCTGGGGACTGGATATGATCGGGCCTTTCAAACCGGCCCCTAGAAAATTTACATGCGTCTTTGTGCTGATCGACAAATTCTCCAAGTGGATAGAGTACATGCCCCTGGTCAAGGCATCTTTAGAAAAGGCTGTTGCGTTCCTCGACCAGGTCATTCACCGCTTCGGCATACCCAATAGCATCATCACTGATCTGGGTACTCAGTTCACTTGGAACGCATTTTGGGACTTCTGCGATGAAAGGAGCATAGTAGTAAAATACGTCTCGGTGGCACACCCTATAGCTAATGGACAGGTCGAGCGGGCAAACGGTATGATCCTAGACGCACTTAAGAAGAGGATGTACAGAGAGAATGACAAAGCTCCTGGAAGATGGCTCAAAGAGTTACCAGCCGTGGTCTGGGGTCTCAGAACCCAGCCCAGTCGCAATACCGGCGTATCACCATACTTTATGGTTTATGGCGCTGAGGCAGTGCTCCCAGCAGATATAGCCTTCAGATCAACACGGGTAGAGAACTTCAATGAAGACAAGGCCAATGAAGTGCGGGAGCTAGAAGTGAATAGTGCATAAGAGAAGCGGCTCAATTCTTGCATACGTACAGCCAAATACCTTGCTGTTTTGCGTAGGTACTACAACAAGAACGTCAAGGAGCGGTTCTTCATGGTCGGGGATCTGGTCCTGAAGTGGAAGATGAATCAGGCTGGTGTCCACAAACTCGCAACCCCATGGGAAGGACCCTTCATGATCAAGGAGGTTACATGCCCTACATCTTACAAGTTAGCTCACCTAGACGGCATAGACGTACCCAATTCCTGGCACATCGACAAGCTTAGGCGTTTCTATGCTTAGCTACTAAGATATGTACCCCTCTTGTACTTTTGATTTATTTCAATAAAGCTATTATGATTTCTCCGACCACTCTAATTTGTCACTTCGAAGTCTATTATTATTCTAACTCTACCAGTTTAACACCGACCACCATTCCTTCTCGGGTTCTCAGAGCAGGCCCTGTCTCCGGTTCCTCCCAAAGCGTGCATGGGATCCGCTCTCTATGCTACGGGTGATCGGCAGGTGCTCTCTGGTTTGACTTGTGTGTTTCTATGTGTGCACAAGCTACGCACCTCACACTTCGACCGCAAGACAAACCAGGGCCATACAAACCTTTCAGGATGACGTGTCGACTAAACTGGTACAACTAAACAGAACACCAACATGTTCTAACTTAGTTACATCAACACGATATCTGAGCTTAAACATGTTTTCCACAAAACAAACAAGCTTATGTTGATATACAAGTATGTTATTACAAGCTTGCCTAAAAAGGTCCAAGTTTACAATAATCCAACTACATCTTCTTCTACAGCTATAGCCTACACTATTGGCTGGTCGGGGCACGTGGCACCTGCTGCTCACTAGGCCTGACATCGTGCTCGGGTCTCGAGGACTCTGGCATTGATCAAGCTGAAGAAGATGGCCCCGCCGATGACTGGCTGGTCGAGACCGCAGGCTTCGCCGGTTGGCTTGAAGATGACGGCGCTCCCTGTATGGGTGGTGTCGCACCTCCACATAGGTTAATATCGCCAATTATTTTTGCCAACAAGTCCAGCTGGGTCATCCGTAGCTCCTCGGCCTTGTCTGGATCTACCTCCTTCGGGTATCTAGCCTCCAAGCGCTTGAGATTGATCAGGGGGTAGTGAGCACGTACCATGCTTAGCACATGTGCGCCTGCGTACTCTCCTGCCTCTTTCACGAACCCCTAGAACCATCCCCATGCCCTTTGGCATCTCTCAATCAATCCCAGCTATGGCATCCTTGGCACATCTTCTGCTAGCGCCGGATCGATGAGGTTAAGGACCGGCAAAATGCCCTTTGCCACCTCCTGGCATTGGCTTTTCTAGGTGTCACGGTCCTTGGTGATCTCTTGGCATTGCGCCTTCCAGCCGTCACGGTCTTTCATCATGGCCTCCAGATGCTTCTTTGCATTGATTTTTATAACTGCAAACCACACACGCTGTTAAGACATTATACCATGCCAAACTATGGTAGGCAACAACAATGAGCAAAGGCGGTTGGACAACTTACCTTTTAGCTCCTCTGTCATCTTGATCATGTGGTCCCGGAGCTGCGACTGGTCTTGCGCCAAATTTTTGTTGTTCTCGTTTAGGCAATCACACTCCCCGACCACACGACTATTCTCCTCTCGGAGATGGATCACCTCAGCTTCTAAGCCTGCACTACAGCTGTTACTACCAACAACGCAACAGCACTTGTCAGTAGTCGGTATGATAAAATGGATACTTACTTGTTCTTTTCCGCTCTTTCTTACTGAGCTGGATGACCAGGTTTTGGTTGTGGGAATCTTGCACCATCTTTTCATGATCGGTTGCTTCAAGTCGCTGGCGCAAGCGGTCCACCTCCGCCGTCAGCTCCTTGTTGTTTGCAACGATCCCCTCGATCTGGTCAAAGCATTTCTTGCGGTACCTTACAGTCTTCATTAAGTCCTATGTGCAGATAGCTAAGTAAGACAACTATGACTAGACCGCAAGACCAGGGGATGAAGCAAAGCTTACCTACACTTCCGTAACAAGCCGCTTCGCTGCCCATTCAACTTTCTTGGTTTCTTCGACCTCCGGGATTTCCTCATGGATAACCCATTGGTCGTTCCGCCAACACGACACATAAACATGTTGTTGCTTGTCTTGCGGATGGCCTAGGACCTCCTCCACCTCATCCTCTTCGGGCTCTTCTTTGGGTCCTGGTGCTGGCCCAGTGTCAGCAGCATCTATGATCACCACAGCCTTCCCATAAGCTACAGCGTCGGTAAATGTCGTCTGTGCTCTCACCTCTGGCTACTGCTCCTTGGTCTACTCTGTTACCCTCGACGCTGAGGTGTTGCCCTCAGCAGGTTTAGCACTCGGAGCACTCATGCCCGGCTTGGCTGGTCCCTCAACCACCTGCTCGTGGACTGTTGTCTAAATGCTCGCTTGCTGAGGCTCCGACGGAACTTCTACTATGGCTTCCTCGATGGTCGGCTGCTGGGTAGTCTGCTCTGTACTTAGTGGCAGTGCCACGCCACTTCTGGCTAGCTGGTCCAGACTTTCTGTGGATGCCGAGCTAGTACATCTGAGATAAGTTCAGAAAGCAATCATATTAAATGCAAAATTGCTAACTTATATCAAGGTTACAAATACTTACATGTTGGAAGCACGGAATGATGTGGAGAAGGCGCGCCTCTTCGGCCATACTTGCTCCATGTGCTGTGCGGATGACTCTTGGTCTCCCTCTACATCCAGCACTATCGCTGGGCCTTGGTGCTCAACCCCTCCGCCACTTGTCCTTCGTGTTGCAGTGGTCGGTGGCGTGCTCGGTTGAGTTGTCGCTCCCGTCGCCGGTCGCGTTCCTTGCCCAGGTACTCTCGAGGTCAACCCGGCTGCATCCTTCACCGCCATTGACGATGTGGGTCCCATAGGCATGGAGGACCCACCATGCTCCATCGACTCCAGTTGCTTCCTCCTTTTTTGAGGGACAAGTTGAAAGGTGTCTGCATCTTCTCCCTCCTCTACGTTATCGTCCGGCCAAGCAAAAATCGTCTGCCAACGCTTGCTGGCTGGGTTCTCCTCTGGGTCCTCCTTGGACTCATTGATATTTAGCGCTCCCCCGGTGAGCAGGGTGGTTACTGATCTCTTCTTCGACTGTTTGGGGGTAGCCGGCCGCTTACCAGCAACTTTGGCCGCTGCCTCCGCTCTAGCTCCGAGCTCCGCCTAGTCGATGTCCTCGTCCTCGATCACGATGCTGGTCTGGGTGGTGGGATCAGCTCCTTGTGGCCACTCTACTCTAGGGGGTGGTGACACAAACACTATCGCTCTATCCCAACCATTAACCTGGGTAACAAAAGGGAGTGAACACAGTAAGTTTCCATTTACCCTACCACAATAGAAGACTACGGGCACGCGGCAAGACGAGTTACCTTTGGGGGAGGTTGGGCAAGCTTGAAAGCATGCTCGATTTCACTCAATCTGGCATAATTTGGATCGGCTAAGTTAAATAGCTCGCCAATTCTAGCTTTGACTTTGATTTTGTCAAGCGCCCTCTGCCTCGTCCTCGTCGGGTCTGCGCTCCCTTGATACTCATAGCCAGGATGTACCCTCCTCTAGCAGGGCTGGACCCGTTGGCTGATGAAACTCCCGACTATGCTCGGACCATCTAGTTTTTTCCACAGGATCATTCCAAATATTTCTAGGATCTGTCCTAGATGCTCGGGCTTCTCCGACCAGCTCGTCTTCTTCTCCGAAATGTAGCCCGCGTCGCACAGCGTGATTGTGTTCAGCTCTTCGTGGATGTAGAACAATTTTTTGTACCAGTCATCGAGCGACGTGTTCCATGGGTAGTGCAGGTACTGGGCTTTCATGCCATCATGGAGGTTGAGGTATACACCCCCGGCTATCTTCGAACCACCGCTTCCTTTCTTCCGCAGACAGAAAAGATGGGGAAAAATCGAAAAGGGGCTGGAAGCCGCCATACGCTTCACCTAGATGAATAAAAGTGGTGACAAGGAGGATCAAGTTGGGATGCAGATTGCAAATCCCAATCTCATAGTAAAGACAGAGTCCCTGAAGAAACGGATGCACTGGAACTCCAAATCCCCATTTAAAGAAATCCTCGAACACCACGATCTCACATGGTTGTGGATCGGGGTACCCCTCGCCCTCCGGCGCACGCCATCCTACGAGCTCCTTGTTGTGGAGTACCCCCATGGTGACGAGGTCTTCAATGGTCTGCTTGTTGCTTTTCAACTTCCACCATTCCTTCACCATGACCCCTGTTCTCTTCTGCGCATCACTTTTCGCCATTTCCTTTCGCTTTCCGCCTCTAACTTCAGCCTTGCTGGTGAACGGGGAGTGTTTTGATCTTCAATAGCAGCGGGGGATTAGCAGAGGCGGTAGTCGAAGCGGCGGCGGATTGATTGGTGGCGATTTCGGATGTGTTAGGGTTGGTTGGCGAGAGGAAGACAAAAGCTACGGTTGCGAATGGCAATGGGGTTCAGTAAATAGTAACTGACCTATCATATACCGTATTTAACCCAAGAGTTATGCCATTTCATCTGCCTGGGATTCTTGGGGGACATGCGCACGTGCCGCAGATGGTTGTTTTCACATTTCCAGTATTACCCAGCCTCGAGATCTACCGCCAATATATGCGCCTCTTCGTTGCCAGTGTGGGAGGGCCCACGCTGACGCACCTACTGATAGGTGCCATGCAACTGTTTGCTTGACAAGACAAAAAGGCAGTATGACGTGCTATACCTGTCTACTTTTTTGACTAGACATGTCAGACCGGACTTATCAGAACAAATAAATAAATAAATAAATACATAAAATAATATTAAAAGTGGCATATGGTTTTTTGCCACACTTCTCGTGCCCGGGGACTGTCGCGACTATCCTTATGCTCGGGGACTGTCCCGACCACAATCGTGCTCGGGGACTGTTCTGACCACACTTGTGCTCGAGACTGTCTCGACCACCCTCGTGCTCGGGGACTGTCCCGACTACCTTTGTGCTCGGGGACTGTCCCGACTACGGCTATTCTCGAGGATTCGACGTTTTCCCCATGCTACGCTCAGGGACCGCTCTCCTCGGCTACATGTGATTTGTACTCACATACAGTTGAGAGGCATTTATTTTTTCTCACTTAGACCTTGCTACAAGGCTAATATCTCGCCTTCCAGCAAGCTCGGGGACTACATCGGTACGATACACCTATCGGTGCAGCTCGTATCGCTTGTACGACGATTGGATTCTCAATTTAACTGGGAATTCTTTTTAGACCCTGGCACCATGTGTCTACGTCACCTACTACCAGGCTCGGGGACTAAGTGGGCACACTTCACCTTGCGGTGAATGTGCTTATTTTATCGACCCCTACACTCTGACTGTTGGCCATAACTGCTACTGTACAAGGGTCACTTATATTTCTTTTCAGAAATACAAGTGGGCACACTTTATCAAGAAAGGAATCTTTTTCTTTTTTCTTTTAGAGCACCATGCATTCTTCGGACAACCAGAATCTTCGGCTATAATCGTGGTCTACTGCTCTCTGTGCTGACCAGAATACTGGCACATTTGCTTGGTCAATGTTTCAACCAGTTGGAGATGATATGAAGATAGACCGCATTAGCCGAAGAAGATCAAATGGCGTGTCACAACATAATACATGGTGCTCGGGGACTAGCTGTGGGGGTATTAACCCCTATAGCCTTACGGCTAGGTTTGGGCCGGCCTGGACCAGGGGGTTCGGCCCACTAGAAGACGACGCGCGGCCTAGCCGATCCGCTCGGAGTCCCGCGCAAGGAATCAAGACAAACTTGGAGTCAAGCAAGATCCTGGTCGGTTAGAATAGGAATCCTTATCCGGCCACCTATGGCAATTGTAACTGGTTAGGATTAGTTTCTAGATCTGTAACCCTGCCCCCCAGACTATATAAGGTGGGCAGGGGACCCCTCTCAAAAAACATCTCATTTTACATACAGCAATACAATCAGACGCAGGACGTAGGTATTATGCCTTCTCAGCGGCCAAACCTGGATAAAACCTCGTGTCTGTCTTGCGTCACCATCTCGTTCATAGCTTGCGCACCTGTCTGCCGATAATCTACTACCTTGGGCATACCCCTAGGTAGACCATCGACCATATTTCATCGACAGTGGCACACCAGGTAGGGGGGTGCGTACTACTCCCCAGACGAACAAGATGGTCATCATCCCCGGTTCCATGGCCACGCCGAACGGCCTCACATTCACCATCGGCCAGATCACCTAGACCACTGGCTCCGACAACTTCATCGCCATGACCACGAAGGAGGCACAGATCCAATCTGCATCGACCACTGCTTCACCAGCATCAGCTATGGCTCCGACCACGTTGGATCTGGCTCCGGCCACACCAGCATCAGCCACACCGACAACCCGTCATTCGCTTCCTCGCTACAAAGGGAGGCAGATCGACAACACCGACCTGCTCAACTGCATCGATCAGGTCGGCACCAAGCTTGCTGAAACCCTAGCTCTGGTAGATTCGATTCAAAATCAACCTACTGAGCAGGTAACCACTACCCACAACAGATCTACCCGACCAGCTCGGGCCAGTCATCCTGCACGACTCGGTACGGATCTCATGGTCATGTCTACTCCTGAAGGCCGCTCCATTCGTCATCGACCAGCCCCTGCAACGGGTCTCTGGCTCTTCGAGTGTGAAGCCTTGATGGAGAATTACCAGGCTCAGCCCTACGGCCTGTGGAACACTGCTTCCAACTACGCATATAATATACAACGCTACTCAGATCTGTGTTTTATACATCGACCTTGGCCAAAGCTACGCAACTTCGTCAACATGGTTCGGATTGAGGAGTATCAAGAAGGATCAGTCCACATAGTTATTACGCCTTCTCAGCGGCCGAACCTAGATAAAACGTCATGTCTATCTTGCGTCACCATCTTGTTCGTAGCTTGCGCACCTGTCTGCCGATAATCTACTACCTTGGGCATACCCCTAGGTAGACTGTCGACCATCTTGTACGTAAAAAGAATAAAGAATTGAGATTGTCCATTGATTACACTGATCTCAACAAACACTACCCTAAAGACCCCTTCGGCTTACCTCGCATAGATGAGGTCATCCTCGATCTTTAGTGACACCTGACCCTAGCAACGGCAAGGGTATATATACACCCTTTCTGAAATAGTCGCCGCACTCGACCCCTTCCTCACATTAAACCTAGTGGCAAGGTCGGCTGAGACGAACGACTGAGTAAGGCTGGTCAGACTGCAAGAAACCTATGCCCTAGAGGCTACGACACTCCTGCTTACCAGCTAGATCAGAGTTTCCCTCCTACACCTCAAACTCTACGGTCTTAACAAACGGAAGGGTCGGAACGCATTAACCCCTTTTTCACACATAAAAGGGAGAAAAAACAGATTCGATCAAACGAAACAAAATGATAAGTTTGATCAGATAGTATAGAGGGGTCAGAACTTGTTTGCTTGTTACAAGAATGATCGCCCGACCTATCTGGCTAACTAACCCCTTTGGGGGAGAACTATGCTCTCTATCATGTCCGCCAGGTCCTACGAAAGGGGGGCCACCGCCACTTCTATCTCCTCCAGCTCGTGGACTTCATAGCCAAGCATGTAGCCATGGCTCATCGTCTCTAGATCGATGTTGTCCACATAATGAGAACGAGCAATCATGAAGGATTGATTTACCCTGGCACAAAGGCCATTCCTCATGAGCTGGCACACCTGAGCCGTGATCTCGACGGCACGGGCTGTGAGCGAGCTGGTCCCCTCTGATCGCACCACCTCAAGGTCATCGTAGACCACTCCGAGGACGGCACTCAGGATATCGAGCTCATCGCTCTTCGCCTAAAGATTCCTCCTCGCCTCGGCAAGGTCCACTGCTAGACAGCAGAAATGCTCTCGGCATCTTGCTTCTGGATCGCCATGCTTTTGAGCTTGGCCTGCAGGGAGCTAACCTTCTGCTACGTGTCGTCACGCTCTTGGCAGGCCTACTCACACTCTCAGAAAGCCGGGTCACGCTCCTCATGAGCTGTGCCACGCTTCAAGTAGAGCCTCTCTAAAGTTTGGACCAGCTCATCCTACTCCTTACGTAGCCAAGCGTCGCCACGGCATCCGAGCTTGCCCTCTTCTCTAGGGCCGCAAGCTTCTCCTCGACCCCCAGCTTTAGATCCATTTCCCTCTCAACCTTGCTTAGAAGGTCAAGGATCTTCTGGCAGGTCTCGATGTCCTTCTGGAGTAGCTCGTCCTACTCCTTCCTGACCTTGGTGGACTCCTCGTCATCCCTCTATGACCTCGCCGATAGGGCCTCAAACGCCTTCTCGGCCTCATCAGTGTGTCGATGGGCCTCAGCCACCCATGACCGAAGACTGTCTGCCTCCTCGGCAAGAGGAGTCAGCTCAGCCACCCTCTGCTAGGCGGCAACTAGTTGAGCGGTCACCTCCCCATGTAGCCACACCTCCTCGATGAGGCGGTCCTAGGTCTCCTTCTGTTGATGAAGGAACCAAGACTTCCCCTAGCTATGAGCTATGAGGGACTGCAGGAAGATGATGGTCAAAATACAAAAAGTATATAGATAACAAAAAAGGGCAAGAAGTAGGATCAAGCAAATAGCCAGTCGAAGGGAATGACAATGTCGTGCAAGGCACCCCTAGCATGGTCCAGGGCTTCGAGCATGGACGCGATCCCCATGTCGAGGCTCTCCTGCTCCATGCTCTCTGTTGTGGCATCGAGGGTGAAAAGCATCAACTCTAGATTCTGTGGATCCACCCACTGGAGCAGGGGCACGCCCCGCTCCGGCGAACCACTGCCCACTGATGTTAGGGCCAGGGATGACTGTTCGTCGGCTCTAGGCGCCACCGACCCCTCTCACCATGATGTCTCCGCCAAGACTCCCCCTCCAGCGATGGAAGGGGTCAGCAGTATAGACGCTGACCTCTCTCCAGGTACCATGACATTCGGGGACCCCTCGGCCCCATCCCCCTCTATCAGGCCCACACCAGGCGCCGTCACTTGGGCCGCTGATGGTGCGGGTTGCGTTGGTACCTTAGGCGCCGCCATGGTTGCACCCGGCTGTGCCTCGCCTGTCACAACTACTGCCACTTCCACCTACATCAGCAGGGTCCTGACCGGCTGTGTCATGCCCACCATGGTCGGTGCCACGAGCGCAGTCGGTAGCCCCATCCACCCCATCATCGGCAGTGGTATTATGATGATCGCCGGCTGCTCTGTGACCTCTAAAGGCACCCCTTGAGCCCCTGCATCCACCCATCCCACTGAGGGCATGGGCGCCACCATGGGCAGCGCCTGATCGGCCAGAGACACAGTCACGCTGGCACCACTCCCACCCAAAATGGGCATGGTGCCAACTGACGGCTGCCGCCTCGCTTGAAGGGCGACACTCTTCTTCAGCACCAGTGCCAAAGGATTATGCTACCTCCCGACGCTGCAAGAGACGAAAGGCATAAGTCATGATGAAATCTGACCAAAACAAGGGGGAAATAGAGGAAGTGACAACTCACCTCAGCGTCGTCGGGCAGCAGATACATTTGGGGGGAGAACCCCCGACCTTTCCTCCACCTCATCAGAGCGAGGCCATTTCTAGCCCGCCCCGTGCTCCTGGGCAGAGGAGCTCACTCCCCTTGGCTCTTGGGACACGACGGTGGAGCCGCCTGCCTCCACCAGCACCTTGGGCGCGATGGCAGAGCTGTCCGCCCCTATTGACTCCTAGGGGAGGCCGATAGTATGTCCTACCTCCGCCAGCTCCCCTGACGTACCCTCCCTTCCATAGAACGAGAAGGGTCCCAATGCCTGTAAGGACGAACCAATACCTATCATTGCATCCTCGTTCTCTAGGATGTCCCACTCGACATCATCGACTACCTTGTCGTCATCACCATCATCATCATCATCGTCACTATTGGTTTCCTCCCCTCATTCCCATGCTGCAGCTTCCGCTACTTCTTCCTTTTCTTGTCCTCCTTCGCCTTCCTCAGCCGCTCACCCTCAGCATGATTCATCGTCCTCACGGCTGGATCCCTTGGCAATGGCGCCGGGTGATCCGTGAGGATGAGGACCCTCGGCTGGACCTGCCTCTCTCAAAGTTAGTATCAAGGGGTCAGGAAATCAATCGAAGAAAAGGCAAGAGAAAGGGACACTTACAAAGATGACATGGCCTGGCTCTGGTCACATCGGAGGATGTCCGGGCACCAGGTAGATAAAATTGAGGGGGCGCCCACATCGTCCCACAAAGGCTCCATTGCCTCCTTGATGTGCTGTGTGATCTCAGAGTTGGGGAGCATCCCCTCAGCGAGCGTCATTCCATCGAACGATGCCTTAGGCGCCATCGCATAAAGCAAGTCGGCGCGCGTCACCAATGGTGCCACCGTCCTCGCTTGGTAGGCCCTGATGACACTCGACCCCTTTAGGCCATTCTCCTTCAGGATGTAGATGGTGGTGATGTGGTCCTGGATCTTCTTCTTGTCATTCTCTGGGATGCCCCATTTCCTCGATGACTCTAGGGCCTCTTTGATCAGGCGCCCGGTGAACTCCGGTAGATGGGTGGTGGCATCATTCTTAAGGTAGAAGCACTATGAGTGCCACCCCTTGTTGGACGTCAAGAGCCACATGGACAGGTACTCGATGACCCGATTGTTCCGAAGATGGATGCCGGCGCACCCTATCGGCATATGCAGCTCCTGCCTGCTGCTCTTCTCCCTCTTCTTCTGGGGGTGATGGTGAAGAAGTACCTCCACAAGTCGAAGTGAGGGCTGATCCCCAGGAATCCCTCGCACAAGGTGACGAATGCTGCCATGTGCTAGATCCTGTTGGGATTGAGATGCTGCAGCTCAATCTTATAGTAGCACAGTAGCCCCCGGAGAAATCTATGGGCGGAGGTCACAAACCCACACTGATGGAAGTGGGCGAACAACACTACATAGCCATCGGGAGGCGATGGTAGATCCTCCTCACCGGGCAGCAGCCACTCCTTGGCCGAGGTCCGCGCATAGAGAAGACCACGACGGACAAGGCCCTCCAAGTGCTGGAAGGTGATGTCAGAGCAGCACCATGGATCCATTGGAGATGGGGGCAGGTGGATGCGAGCTTGGTAGTGGTAGATATGCGGAGGCAGGAAACCTAAGCGATTGGCGATGGCGGTTGTGGTTGCAGAGGCAAGGATGCAAGGTATGGAACCCAGAGGGCAAACCCTTTGGTTTTATAGGGGCGATGGGTGTGAGGAAACCAACTACCCACCTAGATCTCCATGCCTGCCATGATCTACCACAACATCTCGCCACAGGACGTGCGCATGCAATCTCTGTCTGTTCCTCTTGAAAAACTTGCCGGATGTTTTGCCTTCCTGAACGGACCATGACCCATCACAGGTAAAAGGGATACGGATCTAAAAACACCTCTATGACCTGTCTAGGCCCAGGAGTTCATAGGTTGGCCCATCAATGGGTTCGACAACTACTCTAGGTGCCTTTAGATCGAAAGGTGGAAAGGGATGGGCTCGCTAGTGGCCAGTACCCGGGCGCACGAGCGCCGCAGGCATCTCGGCCCACGTTTGAGTCTCGGTCGGTTACGATCCATGGTTTTTCCATGAAGAAAGGCACATAGCCCTCGGGACTGGTCGAACGGGCCTGAGAACTATATGGATTGACTGCTGAGAATCTAGAGTCGGTCACCAAGCTAACCCAAGACGGATCCCCACGAACGGGATGCTAGGGGCCCCACTCAGACTAGCTCACCGGATGGCATGACTCATCCTTAGAGGACAATCATGGCACTGCTCGGCCCCTCCATTTTATCAGAAAAAACACTTGAGGGAAGACAATCGCAAAGACGAACTGATCCTCGACTGAACCCCTGCTATGGGAGGGGACTCAACGAAGGGGAATCACCATCCCTAGGTCACACTGTGGGTGACAAAAAAGGCCAAGGCCTTCGGAGTTCTCCCAATCAAAAAATCCTTCGAAGGAGTATTCTACTCCTCCATAGGCTCAAGGGCTACTGTCAGGGACCAATACTACGGCACCCGAAGAGGAGGAGCTAATAACCATCAACATTGATTTATCTGAGCAGTCAAGAGCGCGACTACAACACCGATCGACCCCTAGGTGCATGGACTTCGCCTCGTCTGCCCTCTAGGGGAGGGCTCCACCTCGTTCGACCCCTAGGGCGGTCTCCACCTCGACCGACCGCTAGGTGCATGAACTTCGCCTTGTCCACCGTCTAGGGGAGGGCTCCAGCTCACCCGGCCTCCAGGGGTCATGCGCTCCACCTCGTCTGACCCCTAGAGCAGTTTCTGCCTCACCCAACCCTGAGGTCATGGGCTCCACCTCACCCAACCCTTGGGGCAGGCTTCGCCTCGCCCGGCCTCTAGGTGCACGGGCTCTACCTTGCTTGACCTTTGGGTGCAGGCTCTGCCTCACGCTGGCCTCTAGGTGTGCAGGTTCTGCCTCGCTCGACCTCTAGGTACAAGCTCTGTCTCGCCTGGCCCCTAGGTGTGCGGGCTCCGCCTCACCTGACCTCTAGGGTAGGCTCTGTTTCTCCTGACCCCTCGGGCGTGGCTCCTGATGGAAGCTCATGCTGCCACCAACCACTACAAGCCAGAAAGTACAACCTAAGGTCAAACTTCTGGCATCGTGTAGGGAGCAGGCACATCTCAACACAACCCATGCCCACGACATGTCATTCCAGGGAACTCACATCACCAACAGTGATGGACACATGGTCACTATGCTACCTACTCCCTGTACGGCCACTGACCAGCATGTTGGTTTGCCACATCGCCCACCAGGGCAGAATGGGACATCACGACCCCCTGATAACGCTAGGGCATGGCATCGACGTCGGACAGGCGCCTGGCGTGGAGCCATCCCTATCACCATCTGTAGTGTCGGCGAGACTCGCACAAAGGAAAAGAAAGTCCTGGCAGTCCTAGAAGCCTTCCTCTCCTGGCCTCTTCTCCCTCTTTCTCTCTGTGTAACCTGCTCTTCCCCTTCATCTATAAAAGGGGAAGCAGGACATCCTAGCAAGGGGCAGTTCACCACTCTACATGGTTATAGACATCAAAACACATGCCCTAACATGCCTTAGGAGCACACGCACATCAGAGACTTGGGACCTGTCCCTTTCTCACTCGCTTGTCACCCCTACTACAAACTTTCAGTGCTAAGTAACATGAGCAGCGGCGATGAACTTAACGTAGGGACATTCTGCCCGAACTAGTATAAACCTTGTGTCCTCTAGGCACACCATTCGAGCCAGACGCGCAATATTAGAAATTTACTCGTTGGTGATTACTCGAAACACCGACACCGGTCTCCCTAAACTCAGGGTCCGGTCCCCTTCTTCCTCCTATTCTTTTTCTAATAATTCAACTACACCACCCTTGATTCCAAAATGCTAACAACAAAGTGTTTCACCATAGTGCATGTGTGTTAGCATTTTTCCAAGTATTTTTCAAGGGTTAATTTGTTAGCACACTAGGTCCTAATGCATATGCATGAATCACTTCACCTAGTGGCACTTGACAACTGTTTTAATCGAGATTCCCCCCTCTTGATAGTATGGCTATCTATCCTAAATCTGGTCACACTCTCTAAGTGTCTTGATCACCAAAACAAAATGGCTCCTATCAATTATACCTTTGCCTTGAGCCCATTTTGTTTTTCTCTTTCTTCTTTTCCAAGTCCGTAGCTTGATCACCATCATCACATGTCCACAAACATCACCATGGATTTCATCTTGCTCCACCACTTGGATTGGACCATCCTATCTAGTCACACACTTAGATACAAGGATTAGTCCAAATAGGTTTCATCAATTATCTAAAACCAAACTAGGGCTTTCACATACAAATAATTTTACAAGCACAAGTGGAACTAGGTGAATTATAAACAAAATTTAACACATGTGATGATAATTTACCTCACTTTGTTATGCTTTTGGGTGGAATGTTGATGGTCAAAATGGGTGTTAGTGACCATCAACAAGCTCCCCCAAGCTACCCCTTTGCTGTCCTCAACAAAGATGTGGGTTTAGCATGGAATAGGTGTTGGATCAGGAGTTGCTACTATGTAACACCCTGTAGAAACTTATATACAAACAAATACTATCTCTCGAGTTGAACATGTTAGCACTTAGAAATTCACCATCAGTTTTAGCAATGTGGAACTTATAGCTTTTACCTTAACACAAGCAATTGCAAGAATATGTAGCTAGATAGATACTTTTGCCTACTTTGGTTTAGCTCAAACTTCCTGGAGGTTTTCAATAAATTTTGAAGAGAAAACTTGCCTAAGTTCCTTAGATGGTACACTCAAGTCACTCAATGGTGTTTGAAATCTCAACAAGGCCATGGTTCTTAGCCTTAATTTCTATCCTAAAGCTTATGTGGAGCTCAAGGTAGGGGATAAAAGCATAGCCTACTTGAATTGAATATATTTCTAAGTCAAACACTTGGATCACAAGGAGCAACAAATCATACTAATTGATCAAGATGTGCATGTGTGTGGTATATTTGGTGGAAGTGGTACTCCTTTGAGAATCTTCCCTTCTCTAGCATCCTTTTGAGAGGGCATGGCTACTTTTCTTTTTCTCTCTCTTCTTCTCTCCTTTTTTTGAACACTAGAGCTTTTTGCTCTTTATTCTCTCTCACTTTTTTCTGCAGCCCATGCCTCTCTTTTTTATGAAAGATAGCTAGAGAGGTAACTTTGATTCTCATAGAGCAATAATGAATGGAAAGCATATGTGGTTGTGTATTCCCAGTGTAGGAATAGCATAAGTATGTGGGTGTACGTGATCTTGATCAAAAAGCATGACAAGTTTCTCTACTCAGATCAACAAGGCTTGAAAAAGCTCAAAACAAACAAGCAGATTTTTATAGTGGCTTTATCATGTATGAATGAATATGTAATTGGCTTTGGTACGAATTTATCACCATTGAGGAACTTCTAGCAAGAGAGTTTTCGCATTTTGCAAAACAAAACTCCAGGTTGTTTTTACCATCCCTCAGATAGGTTCAAAGATTTACTCTAATCTTGGCTACAACATTTCTCACAAGAACTTATATTTGGTTCTAGCATTTGTAACCCACAAAAGCATTCAACTTAAGATGAACTCTAAGTTACCATGCTCAAAACTTAAGAAGTATAAGGTTGTATGCCAAGCTTTTGCAATGTATCACAGAGAAACTATTCATCATCTCCAAATAAATTATCATCATTTTATTAGAGCAGAGTTTCTTTTAAGATAAATTTCAAGGCACTCCTCTCTATGATCTATGATCATGAATATTGACATATAAAACAAACATGAATGTAAAGAGAGGGTTTAAGATTTTTCATACCTGAGCGGGGAGAGATGTCTCCCCCAAGCTTGCCTTTTGCATAAGTTGGAATGTCTTCTGGCGGCTCTTTTGATTCTTTCTTTATTGACTAACTAATACTACTAGAATGCATAAATGACTAAATGACTAACCTATTACTACTAGATAACTTATTCAATATGACTACTACTGAATATTATTTTTTTTATTTTGTTATTATATTTTTTTTTATATGTTGTTGTTTTTTTAAATGCAAACCCTATCCTAACATGCATAGCTACTATAGGACTTTATTTATTAACAAAGAGTAGCTTAATGCAACTAACTAATCATGTAATGCAGATCAAATTTATTGGAAATTTAAATATGAGATGCAACTAATGAAATGCAGTAAATATGCAAGGAAATAGAAGACTTACCTATTTGACGGGCTCAAAGTTATTCTTCCTTGAGCGGAGGTGTTTGCTCTTGTTCCACCTCGGAGGCCTTGTTAGGATCAGGGGATGACTAATTTGAGGACGGATCTTTCTTTTTATGCCACCTCTTTCTATTCTTCTTCTTCTTGACAGGTTTCTCTGGTTCTCCAATCGGCTTTGGTTTCTTCATCTTGATTCTCTTTGGATGCTTCTTCTTTTATTATTTCTCATCAAAAAAGAGTTATCCAGAGGCAAAGCAAATATTTATTTCCTTCTAGCAAAGTGGAATTGGATTTGCCCAAAAGCCACATATATACAAGCATTTGCAGTATTAAGGAAAGGACGACCAAGGATTAAAGGTGTATCCTCGGCGTTGCCCATGTCTAAGATCATAAAATCTATTAGAACATAAGCACTCCTAACTTTAACTAATAAATCTGTGGCTACTCCCCCGAGATAATGGGTGGATTCATTGGCTAATTGTAAGTAAACTGAAATTGGAGCTAAGGTAGTGTAGAACAATTTATCATAAATTTTCTTAGACATTATGTTAACACTAGATCCTAGATCACAAATGGCATTATGAAAAGTATGGAGTCCTATGGAGCAAGTAATGATGGGGTACCTAGGGTCACTTTTTTAATAGAAAATCCCCAACCATTTTTAGAAAAGTCATACCTTGCCGTAACAAGGTTGGCTGTCTCCATGGTTCCTTCGGTTTGCCAGGAATTCTATCTTTTTCATAGGATGGGATAGCAGCAGCAATTTGAGCTAAATGGGTTTCTATCATCTTATTGAAACTAAGTTGATTCTTTAAAGCAGAAGAAAACTCATCCAATTTAGCATTTATATTTTCCAACATCTTGTCATGAGCATGCAACCTTTTATTAATGCTATCAGTCATTCTACTTTGACTATAAATAAGATCTTTAAGGAAAGCATAACTATTATTACCTTGATTATTCATGCATTGAGAAGAGTAATAATTGTTACCTCCTTGATTGTTGGAGCGCTGATTCCATCCTTGATGTTGTTGTGGATGAAACCCGTTGTCGGTGTTGACGAAGTTAAGACCCTCCTAGGTCTCGGGACAGGAGTTTTCTGAATGTCCAACATCTCCACAGTCTACACAAATCATGTGGGATTCTATGGCTTTGAGTGTCTCTTGGGTACTCACCTTCTCATAATGTTCTACTCGCTTCGCGAACAGGTCCATCTTAGCTGCAAGCATGTCAATTTCTTTAACTGAATGTATACCTCATTTATGGGGTTGGAGTTGATCGTCGCTCCATCCTTGGTTGGAAACCATCTTCTTGATCAGTGTCTTGGCATCTGCAACATTTAGCGAAAAGAATGGTCCACCAGCAACAGCATCTAAATGGCTCCTATCTAACAGCACTAATCCATGGTAGAAGTTCTAGATCAAAAGCCAGTCTTCCATGCCATGGTGTGGGTATGCAGAGACGTACTCTTGCATTTGTTCCCAAGCTTCAGGAATCGACTCATCTGCTAGTTGTTGGAAACTAGAGATCTTATTGTGAAGAGCATTAGTCTTCCCCATAGGGAAAAACTTGACTAGGAAAGCATTGGAACACTTGTCCCATGTGTCTACAACATTGTGGTTAGAGTAAAACCATTGCTTAGCCTTTCCTAACAAAGAGAAGGGGAAAAGGCGAAGATGTATAACCTCTTGGTTCACTCTCCTAATGGTGAATGTGATACAAATCTCCAAAAAGTGTTGGAGGTGAGCATTTGTATCCTCATGGGCTTTCCCACAAAACAAACTAGCTTGAACCATCATAATTAACGTTGGCTTAAACTCAAAGTTAGCGTCCCGATTGATAACATTGGGTCCGGTGGCTACATTAGCAGCCGAGGGTGTAGAAAAATCATGAATGGACTTGTCACCCATGATCGTGTTGGGTAGTGATAGGGTATGAGGAAAAAAGGATAAACTACTTAGGATAACTAAAAGACTAGTTAGCAAGACTAGCAATATAAATCCGAGGCCAGTTGCCTTCCCTAGCAACGGTGCCAGAAATGCTTGTTGATACTTCTTAACGACTAGTGGAGGAATTCCGCAAGCACACACAATTATCGCGTAGCACTTTGTTCAGTGAGTACTGAGTGTCGAATTTATATTTTCCCACAGGAAGGCGGAACGCTAGAATTTATATTTGTTGTTAGGATTGCTAAGGAAGCCTAAGTGTATCCTAGGTAGGTAAACGAAATGAGTGGGTTGTGTGTAAACTGCCTACTAAACTACTAAACAAGCTACACTGGAGATAGGTAGGTGGGAGAGCGAGCGATTTATCTTTCAAGTAACTAAGGGTAAACTAATGACTAGGAGAAATGCGCTAGTACTTCAGGGCACAGCCCGCCTACCAACTAGGAGAGTTAAATAGACAAGGTCTGCCACGAGCCCTACGATTTAATAACTAGACCTATCATGGTGGAATACAGAGGATGAACAAGGCTGTCACACTTGCCACCTACCACAATCTATCCGAAAGCCTAGCCGTATCCACAGGTAATCTATAGCCTAAGCACCACGCTTAATATATAAACTTACTAATTTGATCCGAGCTCTGATGAAATGAGATCAAAGCACCCTAACCAGATAGTGGAACCAATACTAACGAATAGCTACTAATTATAAGATAACCTATGCTACTAATGCCAAACAATAAGCACCTAAGCTCACTAATGATGAACAATAATGAACAAGTACTTAAGTAAAGCAAAGCAATAATACTAGAATAAAGTACTAGAAATAAAGTACTGAATAAAGTAAATGCTAAATGAAAGAATTATAAAAGAGCTATACCAGACCTAGAACACTCTTCTGGACTTCGAGAGAAGCTCCGCTCTTGCTCTACTCCACTACTAGACTACTACTCTATAGCTAATGCTAAGCTAGAAAGCTAAGAGAAGCTTAGAGTTGAATGTGGCACTTCTCCACCGAGCTCCACAACCCCTATTTGTATTGTAGAGTGAGGGGGGTACTTGTAGGTAGCAGGTAAGTCGGTGGCCACAGGGGGGCCTCGGGCGGCGGCTAGGGGGCGCCGCCCGGCCCTTGGATGAACCGCCTCTTGATCATAGCGCTGTGGTTGGCTCCCAATGGCGGTTACATGGATAGCACATGTCCAAATTTGGGTAGTAAGGTGGTTCCAAGGTTGGTTGGAGGCTCCCAAGCCTATGACAATGGGCCCATGGATCCATAGCCTCTTTATCGTTACCATTGATGCAAACCGACTTAAAACAACGCATGGAAGAGCTTGTGGAGCAGCTCCCATGGATCAGTGACGTGGACAGTGCTAAGGTGGCACCAAGCGGCGCCCTTGTGGGGCCGACCGGTGTGGCATGTGGGCCCCTGGCCCACCTACCACGTCCACTTGACTCCCAAGTCCATATTTGTCACCAATTTGGCATATTTTTGCTTAAATTTCCTGCATAAAAATAATTCTACAAGCACAAGTGGCACTAGGTGAATTATAAACAAAACTTAACACATGTGATGATGATTTACCTCACTTTGTCATGCTTTTGGGTGGAATATTTATGGTCAAAATGGGTGTTAGTGACCGTCAACAACTGCCAGTGCAGAGCCTCTTTGCTCCTTGACCCAAGCCTGCTGCACCACCCCTCTAAACCCTTGAACTTGCAGCTAGTGGTTTTCAAATTTGAATGAAGATTTTCTCGGTATCCTATCCAGGCATGTGAGGATGATCGGGCAGTGGTCCGAAACTCCAGTGGACATAGCGTTGAGGGCATAATTTGGGAAATTCATCTCCCACTCTGAGTTGTAGAATGCTCGATCCCGCCGTCCAGCATCAGATTCTCCCTCTCGTTTGACCAAGTGAATTATCTATTATGAAGGCAGATCTCTAATAATTCACAATCGTCAATAGCTGCTCTGAACTTTCCCATTAGTCTTTGATTGAGGTTAAGATTGTTTTGTCACTAGCCTGGTAGATTAGATTAAAATCTCCAATGATCAACCAAGGCACTCCAGCAGCAGGTTTTAACATGAGCATCTCCTGTAGAAAATCATCCTTCCTTCTGCCATCAGACGGGCCATAACAGGTGGTGATCTTGAAGGTCATATTAGACATCAAGACTGTTACAGTTGCAGAGATAGTAAACAGCCTATGTTCAGTCTGAGTCATCGAAACTATATCTTTGTCCCATCCCAAGAGGACACCACCCCTAGTTCCATCAGCATCCAAGGTGTGATAGGTAGAGAGTCTTTGGCCAAGAGTGTCAAGTATAATCGCAGTAGTCATCGTGTCTATTTTAGTCTCCTATAGACACACTACTGACGGTCTCGCACAGCCTGTTGTTTCCTTGACCAACTCCCTATGCGCGGCATCATTCAAACCCCTCATATTCCAACTCAAGATGGAGAGTTCACCACTAATCATGGAAATGCTTGACCAACACCATTTCACTAACACGAACTACCACAACTAGCACAATTCAGATAACTGAGGCACCCAACCTCCTGCAGACTCTCAACATGAGACTACCACCACCACTACAGCTACCAATCCACATCATACTCAGGCATACACACATGCATGTCCTAAATGATTGTTAGATAATCTACTGCTACCTTGTGTGAACACACGGTAGGGAAAGGCAGGCGCCGAATGGCTCACCTATCGCACTATAGCCGCAGCAGGAGCAGCTGCTAGAGTCAGCTCTGCTGTGTTATCTAGTCACTGTAGTAGCATGGCAGCTATACCAGGACTAGATGGATAGAGTTGTATATATAGTTTGCCACTACAACTCAGTAAAGAGAGAGTTCAGTTTTGCCATCTTCTCTATAGAGCTCTGGCCAACGCTGGTGTTTCTACTGTGTGTGTATGCTCTGTTCTCCCTCCCTTCTTCTATCTCTAGCCATAGTGTGTGGTCAAACAACGTCTGTCGGGGTCGGTAAGACTGGTGAGTGGTCGACTCACCTGAGCCGGTGATCTAGTGGGCCAACAAGTGGTATCAAAGCCATACAAGCACCGTCGCTGGACTAACCGCTGGTGATGACGGATGGTTTGGAGTTGGGCGATAGCAGTGGCACTGCTATGGCTGCCCAGCCATGATAGGAGGTCATTGTTCACACGGTGTGGGAGGTCAGCGGCACCAGTTGGCCGACGCTGACTCGCACCAACTTTGGCGAGTGGTCAGTGGCCATGAAGGTCAAGCTCAGAGCCCTATGGCGAGTGGTCGGTGGCCATGAAGGTCAAGCTCAGAGCCCGACGGCTCTGGAATGCTGTTGACAAGGGCACCAAAAATGAAGAAGATGACATGTTAGCGTTGGAAGCTATCCTCGCTGCTGTACCGGTGGAGTATAGGGAGCCGTTGGGGGCGAAAATCTCTGCTAAGGAGGCGTGGGAGGCCATTGCAGCGATGCGCGTCGGTTCCGACTGCGCAAAGAGCGATCTGGATGTACTTAGTCCTCCACTGATTCACCATCCATGAACTTGAGGTTGGCGTACTCCTACTTCAGAAGCTGAGCACTACCTCAAGTTCTCCCTCTGCCTACAGACGCTCATTAGCAAGCTAAAGAGCCATGGCATCATCATCGACAAAGAGGAGGCGGTCTCCAAGTACCTCCACTCCGTGCCGGCAAAGTACATCCAGATCGCTCTCTCCATAGAGACTATGTTGGACTTGTCCACCCTCATGATTGAGGATGTGACGGGCCATCTGTGGGCAGTGGACGAGCGCCTAGAGCAGGCGACAGCAATGAAGGACAGTGGTAAACTGCTGCTGATAGAGGAGGAGTGGGCTGCTCAGAGGAACTCCGAGGTAGCCTCCTCCAGCCACGGTGGCGATGGCAAGCACTGTGGCAAGGCTTCTTTAGAGAGGAAGAAGTAGGCCGACCCCAACGCCTGCTGGCGCTATAGGAAGATGGGCCATTGGGCACGGTAGTGCCCACATCACAAGCATTAGAAGAAGGTTGAGGCTCATCTGGCGCAAGCTGGTGATGAGGATGAGGCCACTATCCTAATGGCGATGTTCTGTGCACTGCACGACATCGAGGCCGAGGAGAAGGGAGAGGTGATGGCGGTGAAAGGACCTAGGAAGGTCCTGAAGGCTATCAACCTCGATGAACCACGCGCCCAAGTCCACCTCGGATGTGTGGGCACCGAGCAAGAGCAGCGGTGGTATCTGGACTCTAGCGCTAGCAACCACATGATGGGCTCCAAGGCAGCCTTCTCCGAGCTCGATGACGATGTGACCGATACGGTGAAGTTTGGTGATGGCTCAAGGGTGGGAATCTGAAGGAACAGCACCATCATCTTCAGGTGCTAGAACAACGAGCACCATGCGCTAACAGATGTATATTACATCCCGCAGCTGTGTTCAAGCATCATCAGCATTGGCCAGCTGGATGAGCGCGGTAGCGAGGTACTGATCAAGGACAGGGTCCTTAGGATTAGGGACCAGGAGCAGCAACTTCTTGCCATGGTAAAGAGGTCTTAGAACCAATTGTACTAGCTTGACCTAAAGGTAGAGCAGCCGGTGTGCCTGGCGGCAAGGCACACCGAGGAGCCATGGCTGTGGCATGCCTGGTTCGGACATCTCAGCTTCGACGTGCTTGGTCAGCTGAAAAAGATGGTTCGAGGGCTACCCCACATCAAGCATGGAGGTGAGCTGTGTGACAGCTGCTTGGTTGGGAAGCAGAGGAGGCTGTCGTTCCCAAAGGCGGCCAAGTATCACGCGTCGAACGCTCTCGAGCTCGTCCACGGCGATCTCTATGGGCCGATCACACCAGCCACAAACGGTGGTCGGCGGTACTTCCTCCTGCTCGTGGATGATTGTAGTCGCTACATGTGGCTGCAACTCCTGATGAGCAAGGACGAAGTGGCGGCGGTGATCAAGAAGTTCAAGATGCATGCAGAGGCGGAGAGCGGCAAGAAGATGCGCGTGCTGAGGACTGATCGCAGTGGTGAATTCACTTTGGTGGAATTCGCTGCGTACTGCGTGGATCAGAGTGTGGTGCGACACCACACCACGCCATACTCGCCACAACAGAATGGCGTGGTGGAGCGGTGGAACCAGATGGTGGTCAGCATGGCTCAATCCATGATGAAGGCCAAAGGAATGCCGGCAAGGTTCTAGGGTGAGGCGGTGACCATGACGGTGTTCATCCTCAACCACGCTCCCACCAAGTCCCTAAAGGGCAAGACGTCGTACGAAGCTTGGTATGGGCGGAAGCCGAGCGTGTCCTTCCTCCGGACATTTAGCTGCATCAGCCATGTCAGAAAGGCGAAGCCGATCCTCACCAAGTTGGAGGACAGAAGCACACCGATGGTGTTCCTAGGCTACGCGGAGGGTACCAAGGCATACCGGCTCTACGACCCACGCGAAGACAAGGTGCTTGTCTCGTGCGACTTCTTGTTCGATGAGAAGGCAGCCTAGGACTGGAACAGTCCGAGCATGGGGGAAGCTGGCGGCTTCACTAGTACCTTCATCGTCGAGCACTTGGTCATCCACGGTGGTGGAGACGTTGGGGAAGAGGTGCCAAGACTCCGGGAGGGGTGTCGAGCACTCCAGCGATAGAGCCGAGCACTCCGGGAGGGATGCCGAGCACTCCGGGAGGGGTGCCGAGCACTCCAGGAGCGGAGCCGGGAGGTCCTGCAGTGGCGTCGACCACTCCAGGACGGGTGCCGAGCACTCCCATAGCGGAGGCAAGGGGTCTTGCAGTGGGGCCGACAACTACAAGACTGGGGCTGAGCACTCCTGCAGTGGTGCCGACCACTCTAGGAGTGATGACGAGCGGTCTAGGAGTAGTGCCAAGCACTGCATCTGGGGTGCCGAGCACTCCAGGTGCTATGCCGAGCACTCCGGTGGAACAGGGAGCTCCATCAATGTTGATCGAGTTTGCCTCACCTCCAAGTGACATCACTGAGTTCGCGGATGCCTTCCACAAAGGTGGGGAGGTGCGGTTTCGTAGGCTGGACGACATCATCGGTGGCATAGGGCCCTCAGGCCTGGTGGGTAGGCTGCTCAACGACCCTGAGCTGCTTCTTGTCAGTGCTGAGGAACCACCCACGTTCGCGCTGGCCGAGCATGATACACACTGGCGACAGGCGATGCTGGAGGAGATAAAGGTGATCGAGGAAAACGAGACTTGGGAGCTCGTCGATCCACCTCCAGGATGCCGTCCGATCAGCCTGAAGTGGGTGTACAAAGTCAAGCGGGACGAGCATGGCGCCGTTGTCAAGCACAAGGCTCGCCTCGTCGCCCGAGGCTTTGTCCAGCGCGAGGGCATCGACTTCGAGGAAGTCTTTGTGCCGGTGGTGCGCATGGAGTCTGTTCGACTGCTACTGGCTTTGGCAGCAGCAAAGGACTAGCGCGTCCATCACCTGGACGTTAAATCAGCCTTCCTCAACGGTGAGCTGACGGAGACGGTCTTTGTTAGGCAACCTCCAGGTTTCGCCATCAAGGGAGCAGAGCATAGGGTGCTCTGACTGCGCAAGGCGCCCTATGGGCTGCGGCAGGCCCCACGAGCGTGTAACGCCAAGCTTGACACCACGCTAGGCGAGCTTGGGTTCACGAGGTGTGCAACCGAGCACGTGCTCTACATGCGGCGACAGGGGAAGGAGGAGCTCATCGCCAGTGTGTATGTGGACGACTTGATCGTCATCGGCACGCATGCGGAGGACATCGACAACTTTAAGCGCGAGATGGCGGCTTGTTTTCAAATGAGCGATCTCGGCGTGCTTTCCTACTTCCTCGGCATTGAGGTGAAACAGGAGGAGGCACTCACGCTCGGTCAGAGCGCGTACACCTCGAAGCTGTTGGAGCGGAGCGGCATGGCTGAGTGCAAGCCATGCGTAACTCCAATGGAGGAGCGGCTGAAACTGACAAAGGCCAGTACCACGGTGAAGGTAGATACAACACTCTACCGGAGCATCATCGGCGGTCTGCGCTACCTAGTCCACACGAGGCCGGACATTGCGTTCGCTGTGGGCTACGTCAGTCGCTTCATGGAGGATCCCAGATAGGATCACTGGGCTGCAGTGATGCGGCTACTGTGCTACATCAACGGGACGGTGGATCAGGGGATCATCTTTCCCAAGACCGGTGAAAGTAGGTTGCAGCTCACTATGTTCAGCGATGCAGTCATGGCGGGGGACATCGACGGACGGCGGAGCACCTCTAGCGTGGTCGTCTTCCTCGGGTCGGCTCTAATTTCACGGTTGTCGCTGAAACAGAAGGTGGTGGCGCTATCTACGTGCGAGGCAGAGTACGTAGCGGCGGCCACAGCGGCGTGCCAAGTTGTGTGGCTACGTCGGCTGCTAGGCGAGCTAACCGGTGTGGAAGCTCACCCACCAGCACTGATGGTGGACAACCAGCCCGCCATCGCCCTTGCGAAGAATTTGATTCTCCATGACCGAAGCAAGCACATCGATGTGAAGTTCCACTTCCTCAGGGACTGTGTCGATGGAGGGCAGATCGTCATCGAGTTCGTCGAAACTGGTCGGCAACTCGCGGACGTCCTCACCAAGCCGCTCGGACATCTTCGACTCACGGAGCTGAAGGAGATGATCGGCATGGAGGGGGTTCAAGGATTAGTAGTAGGATTAGGGGAAAATTATTAGATAATCTACTGCTACCTTGTGTGAACACACGGCAGGAAAAGGCGGCGCCGAAAAGGCTCCCTGCTGTGGTACTGTAGCCACTGCAGGGGCAGGCACCGAATGGCTTACCTGTCGCGATGTAGCCGCAGCAGGAGCAGGCGTTAGAGTCAGCTCTGCTGTGTTATCTAGTCACTGTAGCAGCATGGCAGCTGTACTAGGACTAGATGAATAGAGTTGTATATATTGTTTGCCACTGCAACTCAGTAAAGAGAGAGTTTAGTTTTACCATCACCTTTGTAGAGCTCCGGCCAACGCTGGTGTTTCTACTGTGTGTTTATACTCTGTTCTCCCTCACTTCTTTTACCTCTAGTCATAATGTGTGGTCAGACAACGTTTATCATGATCGGCAAAACTGGTGAGTGATCGAGTCACTGAGCCGGTGATGGCCAACAACGACCTCCTCCTTGGACACCGACGAACGCTAATGAAAGGAAACAATGGACCGGCACCACAGGCCGGACACAGGCCCTGAACTAAGATACAAAGGTGTTGCTCTAACATAGATAACTTGTGGCACTCCTGTCCTAGCACCCAGCCAGTCACTCCATCATCCCCACCACTTCTGCTCCACCTTCAGCAGCCATGATCTGTGCCGAAGCTGCAAGTGCCGGCCCGCTGTCCAGTGAAGTCAGCATCCTAACAGCCTTGATCGCCTTGTCTGTCATAGGGGTCTGGAAGGAGCGGATGTATGCCTCCATAGCCTGCTCGCCAATCTCCTCAGTTGGTCCAACCATCTCGAAAGCTCTGACTAGTCTATGGGATGCCCTCTTGGACACCGGAACCGAGCAGGCTTGAGCTATCTGCCTTGAGCTGCGCCTCGTAGCTTCTGTCACCTTGCTCCTTGCACCCGCTTTACCTCTGGTGGCAGCAGGGGGCACCGGGTCTGGCAGAATAGGCTGCTTACATGGCACAAAGATATACTGTCCACAATGTTGTTCCGACGTTCCTCAAGAATCATGTCAGCCACCTGTGAAGTGATACCTGCAGCGATGGTCTGGCCTCCGACTTCCTTGGTGAGCTGAACTCCGGGATTCTAGCAAGAATTTTTTTTGTCAATTTCAGCAGGCCACTCATGGCTAATTTGTCATCAGGCCTGCTGTCACCGAAGACACACTAAACCATCTATCTATCTAGGTTCCATGGGCCATGGCATTGGCATGTTGTGCACCACTCCAGCGAAACCTGACTTACTGTCGCTTGATCGCTGCAATGTATGACCTCCTGATTGCATGCAAGTTAATGGCTACTTCTCTCATGTTCATTCGTTCTCTTGGCGATAGACGCGTGCAAGAAAGAGCAACTTGCACCACTGATAGCAAGCATCGATAGATCTCCTGTTCCGCTTCTGGCACTGTTTGTATAGAGCACTTGCATTCTTCTTGGAGATGAGCATCAATTTTACCTAATATTTTATCTGGAAAGTTACCCTCCACAAAGCTAACAATGTTGAGTTCATTCTCAAACATCGGGTCAGTTGGCCGTTTGCCTATTACCATCTCCAGAAGTACTATTCCAAAACTGTAGACATCCCCACATGTTGATGCATGAACACTTTGACCATACTCTGAAAATAAAGTATATAAAATCCTCTTATTAGTTCCTTAACTTTTTAAGAAATGAGTAAAAGATTGCCTTATGCAAAGGTTTGACGTGGCAATGGATATATTATATGCACACCTGGAGCAATATATCCTATAGTTCCCATCACAACAACTGAACTCTTAAGCCCAGAATGTCCAAGAACTGAACTATTAAGCTCAGAATGTCCACCTTCTGTTGACCTAGAATCAAGAACTAAACTTGCAATGCCAAAGTCTCCCAAATGGGCATTCATATCATCATCAAGAAGGATATTAGTTGGTTTCAGATCACAATGGACAATAGGCCTCCCACAGTCGTGGTGTAAATATGCCAAGGCATCAGCTATGCTGACAGCTATGTTGATTCTTTCTATCAAGCCCAAGCGTTTCGGGGCTACGCTTGAAGGTTTGTGATGCAACCATGTGTCAAGATTCCCATTCTGCATGAACACATAAATTAGAGCTTTAAAATCATTCCCATTGTTGTCTATCGTTGAACATGCCGTTAGGATAGGAAGAAGGTTCCGATGACGGATTCTACTCAACACTTCACATTCTGATATGAAACTTTTGTCTGCGCATCTCATCCCAAGGTCAAAAACCTTGATCGCCACTTGCATTTTAGGAAGGGTTATTTTTCCTTTGTAAACTGAACCATAGCTTCCTCTTCCAATTAGGTTTAACTCACAGAAGTTTCCTGTAGCTTGGACTAGATCATTGTAAGAAACTTTAGGGAATTGCTTGCCAAAAGAAAACAGCAATAAGTATGGCCTTCCTGATGTCTTCTTCTTCCCATGGAATATAATGTATGCCAGCATTATGAGTGTCATGAAGCCAAATATTGGGATCAATGTTTTGAACAAATTGTTTATGGCTCCTACTCTTCTAGAAACAACTTGGCATGAAGGCACATGAAAATCAATGGGTCCTCCACAAAGTCCAGGATTGCCATTGAGTGAAACAACTGTAGCATTATTGAATAAACTGTTTCTTGGTATTTCTCCATTGAAATTGTTGTAAGAGAGATCTAATATAGTGAGAAGCTCTAGATTATTTAGGTAAGCTGCCATGGGGCCAGACAAAACATTATGGGAAAGATTGAGCACTCTCAAGCTAGCTAGATTGCTGAAAGTGGTCGGGATGTTTCCTGTAAGCATGTTTTGGTTCATTTGGATCATCACTAGCTGTAGGCAATTCCCCAAAGTTTCAGGAATTTCCCCACTAAGTTTGTTTGTTGAAACATCTAGTGAGATTAGCTGTTTAAGATTACCAAACTCGACTGGTATGTTCCCTTGGAAATTGTTGTAGCTAAGATACAAATGGTTCAATTGCTGAAGGTTTCCCAAGCTAGGTGGTACAATGCCAGTGAATTTATTTTCTGTAATAAACATATCTATCAAATGAATAAGATTGCCTATGGAAGGTGGGATTGTACCCACAAAGTAGTTGTTATGGAGACTTAAACGCTGTAGACTTGTCAACTTTCCGATCCATTCTTCAATTGTACCGGTTAAATTGTTATAATCAAACGAGAGCCTAATTAAGCCTCTAAGATTTCCTATACTTGAGGGCACTATTCCTGATAGGAGGTTTGCACCCATTACTAGATGTGTGAGGTTAGTGGACAGGTTAGATACTGAATTTGGTATGACTCCCTGCAGCTCATTAGTAGACAATGAAAGCACCTCTAGAGACCTACAGTTTGGCAGCGTGTCAAAGAATTCCCAGCCAGCACTATCGCTTGCTTGAAGCATGTTTAACTCAAGGTTTAATAAATTTAGTCCCGACATGTTTCTGAATATGTTTGGGATTTGGCCGGTTAATTTATTGTCAGACAGATCTAACTCCTTTAGACCTAAAGCTTTGCCTAGGGAAACTGGAATGTGTCCTTCAAACATGTTGCCTCCCAAGTACAGGATTTGGAGATTAGGGAAGGCATCACCAATGTTAGGCGGCAATGTGTTACCTAGCATATTACCCACCAAGGACAATTGTTGAAGAGACGACAAATTAGAAAGAGTATGTGGGATTTCACCTGATAGATTATTTGCGGTGAGGTACAAAAGTGCTATGTTTGGCATTTGCCAAAAGTCACTGGGAATTGGCCCATTCAGTTGATCGTATGAAAGATCAACTCTTGCCAAATTGGTGATGTTACCGAGGCCTGGTGGGATGACTCCGGTGAGAGAATTTTGGCGAAAGCTAAGACCTTTTAGGTTGGTAAGAAAGCCTATTCTTGGAGGAATAATGCCACTAAGGCTGTTTTCTCTGAGATCTAGGTAGGCTAGGTCGGAACAGTTTGTAAGTGTGTCGGGGATCCCACCTTCCAAACGGTTACTTCCCAGCAAAAGGTACTCTAGGCTTCTGAGTTTGTTAAGAGGAGGCATGGGGCCATCAAAGCTATTATTGGTTAGATCAAGTCTATTAAGGAAGGTCAGGTTTCCAAGAGAAGACGAGATTTTGCCAGCTATGTTAAGGCCGGGGAGGTTGAGCTCAGTGACGCGATATGGGGGCTTTGAGGAACAGTTCACACCATGCCAATGACAGAAGTGGATGCTGGTGTTCCAATTGCTCAAGGCTCTATTTGGATCGTTGGTGATGCCGTTCTTGAAATCGAGCAGTGAGTTCAAATCTTCTCTGTTCTCATGAACTGTGGGTGTGGAGCAATGAACGTTGCCCAGTCCATAACACAGCAATAACAACGGCAGTACTATTTGCATGGTGAGTTTGGCCGGAGGCTTAGAACGAGGCATGATGCACTTAACTGAGACCTGCACAAATAAAGCATAAACTTGGCGCTATTACTAGGGAAATCACGCTGCGTTCATGCTGAAATCCGAGCTACGAACAATAAGCCCTTTTTCTCAGAAAGTAAAGGCAGGCACCTCCAGTATATCGAGAAACCTTACACAATTACAGAAAGTACTTACTCTACAACAAGCTAAAACGGATAATTAAGTACTGACACTAAGCAGCAAGAGAGGGTACCTCTGTCCTCTGCTCCGCCGGCAGTCCTTTTGATCTGCTCCGTGTTGCTTGCTAGTGGGAGTTTGAAACTTTAGGTTGGATGCTCTGCTGGCAGATGAGGCCCCAGGGGTTTAAAAACAGTTTTACAGGACCGTTGCATGCACACACTTGCATTTACGACGACTTGTCTTAGCTTGACCGCCATCGCAGCGAGGACCCTGAGTCCGTCAAACTCATCAGTTACCGCCACTTTTCAGCTTCCATCACGTCGCGCAGCTGCGCCGTCGTTGTTTGAGGATTTGTTCCGGCGTGTCCAGTCTCGAATCCCAGAGTACTTTTCAGCAGGAAATGGACAGAGATATTCCAGGCTGATGTGCGACCTCTCTGGTGCGGTTTCGATGCTGGCAAAAATTAGGGCCATGTTTAGTTCATCCAGGATCCTAACTTTGGCACTATGCAAAAAGAAGATTTCCCGTCACATCAAACTTGCAGTACATGCATGGAGTACTAAATGTTGACGAAATCAAAAACTAATTGCACAGTTTGGTTGTACTTTGCGAGACGAACGTTTTAAACCTAATTAGTCAACGATTGGACAATTATTGTCAAATACAAACAAACGCTACAGTGATTCCGCCGGCGCCGATTCGGGCCAACTAAACACGGCCTAGCTCGTGGAATGGTCTACGGTGACGGATTTTCGTGTTCAAATCAAATTTGTTTTTTTTTTATGATCGCTTCCAAAATATATCCAGTGGACATGATTCATCCATTTGTTATTTTGATAGCTGACAGGGTAGCGGGTCAAGTCAACTTATACAAGTCTATCTACACACTGCCGTGCTTGGCACGATTCTTGCAAACTGTGAGTACCGTTGGAATTGGAAAAATATCAGTGAAACAATTAGATTTATTTATGAAGGGCAAAATAGTTTCAGCTGTACATTTGTTAAAAGAATAAAAAATGTACTAATTTGAGCATAAGAGATAAATACGAGATATTCCTCCAAGGACACAAATATATAATCTTCGGGGTTAGTTTTCCCCGAATTTGGAATTTCAAGTTCAAACTAGCACATTCACCATCATTGAGGTGGTTGGCGTTGGGAATTATTGAATAATAATAGTCAGCACTTTCATTAACATAGCTTGACACATGGTGCTTTTTGGGACGGAACCAATCTTGTTGTGTGTTTGGTTTTAAAGGTTAGGACCATCCTTATTCTGTGTCTGATTTGAGAACGTCAAAATATGGTATGAGTCATTTGATAGCAGGATCTGTTTGTCATCCTCTTTTCCGTTCTCCCCCCTAACCGTAGCTCACCACCGTGAGTGCCGCTCCCTCACCGACTATCCCCTCCATGGCCAAGCCTGCCAGCACCCGCAGCTCACCCCCACGCGTGTTGCTCCGTCGTTAGCCCACCCGCCATGCTTGCCCCTCCACAGTTGAGCCTAGAAGCGCCACCGTTGCAGCTTGCCCTGTGTGCACCGTGTAGCCACCAACTTTGCTCTTCATAGACGCATCCGCCAACGTCGCCATTGTAGCTTGCTTCGCACGTGCCGCTACTAGCTCACCTTCCGTGCACCGCTCTGCTGCCTCACTCACGCTCAACTGGCACACACGAACAAGAGGGATGGGGCAACCTCGTTTTCATGGATCTTGTCCTCATGAGTCCCCGAAAATAAAACTCGAAAATAGGATCGACCATCCCATCCTACTCCATCCTCCAAACTAAATGCATACTAATTGTTTATATGGCCTAAAAAATTATTGAAACGGAGACCATGAGTTAAAAAAACAATCGGTGGGGATAGTCCCACTGGCGTAGCCATAGATCCATGCTCATGCACCTAACCTGTGAGAGCTATTTTTTTCCAATACTCATGAATTTATAGAACATTCTCATATGTTAGATTATGTTAGATGCTTGTGCATGACCATGCATAAATCCGCAGCAGGTGCCTATGGTTGCTTCATAATCGTCCCACCAATTTTTTTTCGACACTGCTAGCGTTCGGACGTCCGGATAGACGCCCGCAACTGTAGTCCGTTTTCGCGCGTCCACGCATGGGCCGGTGCCGGCCGGACGTTGCTCGCCCGCGCCTGCATCTCATGCGGACACGTGGGGCCTGCGCCGAGCGCGGCGCACCCACGCGGGGACCGCTCGCGCCCCCTCCCGCTTCCCACGTCATCCCATGTGCAATATCCGATCTACTTTTGAAACATTCAGATGCAACACTTTCAACATACAAAAAAGGCAGATAAAAAACTTGAAACATGCATATGAAACACTTGCAAAAACACTTGAAAACAATTGTAAACATATGCAACATCTAAATAAAACACTTTCAACATATGCATAAAAACATATGCAACATCCAAATAAACATGCTTGCAACATACGTCTGAAAAAACAGATGAAACATTGAAGAAAGACTCTTGCAACATAGTGTACAACCATTGCAACATATGCAACATCCCGATGTACTTTTGTAACATCTATATGAAATGTATGCAACATCCCGATATACTTTTGTAACATCTGTATAGAACGTATGCAACATACCTCTAAAACATCTGAAACATTTAAAGTGTGAGCGTGCAACATGCGTTTTTCACCCTTCTTCCGTGCAACGTAGAGCAGAGCAGGGAACAGACAGTTCCAGCCAGCTGGCGGCTGAGGACGATGGTGGCGCAGCCTGTTAGCGGTGGCCTAGGCCCGGCAAGCGATGGTCCCCTCTCCTGGGGTGCTCCCGGCGATGGCCGTGAGCGGGAGGTGGACGCTAGGCCACGGCGCGTCGGAGGCGGAGGTCTTTGTGGCCGCCGACCAGGCGTCCGGACCCGTGGTTGAGGTGGTACGGTCTCCCTCTCCACGGGCGAGCAGCGGTCGGGCAGCAACGCCGATCGATTCGACATGTTAATTTGCTACCTGCGGCGAGCGGCCCTAGTGGCAGATAAAGCGAGCAAAGGACAGGTGATGCGGTGGAGGCGCCCGCGGCGGTCGGTGCTAGATGCAGAAAGTGTCACTCTCTTTTCTTTTATTTTAGAAACCGTGTATATGTCGTGAGGTGGGAGTACTTTGGGCCGGTCCGCAGGTCTAGCTAGAAGCGTCCGTTCGGATGGATGCGGGACGGACACCCGTGTTGGAGCATTAGCGGGTTTTTTTCCATCAGGCCCATGCATTATGTTGATATTGTTAAATTGGTTCAATTTATTTGGTTTTGAATAATTTCGATTATGGGATTGCCTTCGCCGAACTTGCTTAAAAAAGGACAGACCAACCAAATTTAGCATCTGCTAAATCAGTTCGATTTTGTACTGCGTAATCGCAACTGCAGCGTCCAGTCAGCCAGCAAATATACAATCCATGATTTCGATTAGGGCGGCATAGTCCAAAACAATGGACTAACTGTTAGATATTATGGGCTTGGCCCATTTATTTAATATCTCTATTAAACTCTATGGTGCGTACATGTACATTAATGGTTTTATACTATATGGGAATTTAATCGAGAGGCGACTCTACTTAAATACTTGATCATTGATCGATCTATTTGAGAAGTAAAAGTGAATCACCTGGATGCCACACGCGCGCGCGCGCCGCCGCCGCCGCCCGGCCCGGCCCGAGCCCGTGGGCGTGGGCGTGGGCGTGGGTGAGGCAGGCAGGCGGGCGGGCGAGGCCTTTATTTTTGAAACTCCGTTTCCGTTTCCTGTGACGAATTGATTGGAGGTTAACTCCCGTGACTTCTGGCTCTCCGTCTCCGTCTCTCCCACCGCAGAAGGGAGGTGTGACCCCTCGGTGCCGTCGACTTCTCGTCTTCTGGCCTCTGCCTATAAAACAAATCCTCCCTTCTCGGTTAAGTTCTCTTGGCGAAATACACCACTTTCCAGCAGCGCAAGTTCTTCCCGTTCCACCTCCGGCGAGCAACAGAGATGGAAGAGTAGGCCTCCGGAACGTGTCTCCGTCGTGGGCTTCACCTGCTCGGGTGAAGACGGGCGATTACGTTTTTGGGGAGTGTCGGTGGTGGCACGACTACTCGCTGGTGAACCTGTAGCGGTGCCTCTTCACGGCGTCCTTTTCTGCACTGCATCGAGCGGGACGACTACAACAGCAAAGCACCACCATGGCTTTTCCTGGTGCGAGCGGCTCCGCCGCAGGGTATAATCTCCTTCACCCTCTTCTGAGTTTCATTATCAATATCATGATGTTTCTAGGCAATACTGCTTTCATATTCAGC
Source organism: Miscanthus floridulus (assembly GCF_019320115.1). Lineage (NCBI taxonomy): Eukaryota > Viridiplantae > Streptophyta > Magnoliopsida > Poales > Poaceae > Miscanthus > Miscanthus floridulus. The sequence goes on along the minus strand of NC_089587.1, from coordinate 187,577,023 downwards.
ATGCTCTGTTTGGTTGATTTGGATGATTATGCTAGTACTGGTTTTCCGGTTCCTTTTAATTTTGTGATCATCGTGATCTTGATATTTGAGAACACATCTTTTATATTTATGATCATATCTGTGATGCTTCAGCTATGTAAAACAATGTTTCACATATGTTTCGGCTCTATAATTTGTCTTATCATCATGTTAACATTTGTCATGAATTGTTTCTGTCTTTTTATTCATGACTTCACTCTCCCTTTTATTGCGTTATTTTTATGGATTAAAATAAATATGAAAATGCCTTATTTTTCAACATTCCAAAAACATAATTTCAGGCCATTTTCATCTGTTGGCTTTGTGGGCATGCTAAAGCCTACGCCGTTTGAGGGCACTCACTACAAGAGGTGGCGTGAGAAAGCCCTTCTGTGGTTGTCAGCCATGCGCTGTGGTTATGTGCTCAATGAGCAGCCTGCTACTGTGAGATCCGATGAGGATGAGCAGGCTTGGGGACATGCTGAGACCATGTGCAAGGCTGCACTGTTGAGCATCATCAATGATTCTCTGGTTGATGCCTACATACCACTCCCGACTGGCAGAGCTGTGTGGGAAGCCCTTGAGGCCCGGTACGGTCTTTCCGACGCCGGTTCTGAGCTGTACATCATGGAGCAGTTCCATGACTACAAGATGGTTGATAACCGTCCTGTAGTCGAACAGGATCATGAGATACAGGGACTGGTGAAGGAATTGGAGCTGTACGGCTGTCCTCTCCCTGACAGGTTCGTGGCAGGGTGCATTATTGCTAAGCTACCACCTTCCTGGACTGATTTTGCTACTACCTTGAAACACAAGAGGCAGCAGTTTAGCATTGCTGAACTTGTTGGCACTCTTGATGTTGAGGACAAGGCAAGAGTAAAGGATGTTAAGGGAAAGAGCAAGGGCGGGAATGGTGAGGCGACTACTAGTGCACATGTGGTGCAAAAGTTTCGTCCTAAGCCACAAAAGAAGAAGCCCCAGCAGGAGCTTAAGTAGAAATCCACTACCTTCTTCAAGAAAGGTAATAATAAGAAGATGGGATTAGACAAGGCAAAGATGAACTGCTTCACTTGTGGGAACACTGGGCACTTTTCTAGAGAGTGTCCTGAGGCTAAGTGGAAGCCCCCACCAAAGGCGAAGACAGTCAACACCATTGAGACTGATGCAGACGCTTCTGGGTATGGTAATTTATCTGCATTTACAGTTTGTTCCTCACCTGATTGGTGGGTTGATACAGGTGCAAATATACATGTGTGTGCTGATAAGTCCTTGTTTTCTTTTTACCAGGTCGGGAGGAGTGGAGCCTTGCTGATGGGGAATGGCGCACGTGCTGGTGTTCATGGTGTTGGTACGGTGGATCTGAAGCTTACTTCGGGGAAGACCGTGCAACTCAAGAACGTGCATCATGTCCCCTCAATAAGGAAAAATCTTATTAGTGGCTCTCTGCTATGTCGAGACGGTTTTAAACTTGTGTTTGAGTCGAATAAATGTGTTATGTCAAAGTATGGAACCTTTGTTGGAAAAGGCTATGAGAGCGGAGGCTTGTTCCGCTTGTCTTTGGTTGATACTTTACCTCTTGCAGTGAATAATGTCGTTAATGACGTTAATGTTGAGATGAATGTTTGGCATTCTCGATTATGTCATGTTAATCTTGGTTGCATGTCCCGCTTAGCTGGTTTGAATTTAATTCCTAAATTTGACGTTGCCAAAAGCTCCAAATGTCATACATGCGTTGAGGCAAAACAACCTCGCAAGCCTCACAAGGCAGCTGTGGCGAGAGAGTTGGCACCACTTGAACTCATCCATTCCGATATTTGTGAAATGAACGGAATTTTGACAAAAGGTGGTAAGAGATACTTCATAACGTTCATAGATGATTGCACTCGATATTGCTATGTGTACCTAATTAAAACAAAAGATGAGGCATTACATTATTTTAAAACCTTTAAAGCTGAGGCTGAGAATCAACTTGAAAAGCATATCAAACGGTTGTGGTCCGATCGCGGGGGAGAATATTTCTCTAATGAATTTTCTGAGTTTTGCGCGGTGCACGGTATAATTCATGAGAGGACACCTCCATACTCACCACAATCCAATGGGATTGCTGAAAGAAAGAACCGCACTCTAACTGACTTGGTGAATGCCATGTTGGAGACAGCTGGTTTATCTAAGGAATGGTGGGGTGAGGCAATTTTAACTGCGAATCATGTCCTAAATAGAGTGCCCACAAAGAACAAAGAAATCACTCTATTTGAGGATTGGGAGAAAAAGAGATTAAATATTTCTTATCTTCGCGTTTGGGGTTGTTTGGCCAAAGTGAACGTGCCAATAAACAAAAAGCGAAAGCTTGGACCAAAAACTGTAGATTGTGTTTTCTTAGGCTATGTCATTCATAGTGTGGGCTATCGTTTTTTAATAATAAATTCTAGTGCTCCTGATATGGCTGTTGGAACGGTCATGGAGTCTAGAGATGCCACGTTCTTTGAGAATGAATTTCCAATGAAAATAGGTGCATCTAGCATGTCTAGTCATGATCCTATTCCTGAACTTCATGAATCAAATATACACGCTGATGATAACACCCATGAGCTTGAGCAAAATCCTGAGGAGGATGATAATACTGTCACTCGAAGGAGTAAGAGGCAAAGAGTTGCAAAATCCTTTGGAGAAGACTTTATTATATATCTCGTGGATGACACTCCCACAACCATTTCTGAGGCATACTCTTCTCCTGATTCTGACATGTGGAAGGAGGCAGTGCAAAGTGAGATGGACTCCATTATGTCCAATGGGACGTGGGAAGTGGTTGACCGTCCATTTGGTTGCAAACCTGTGGGCTGTAAATGGGTGTTTAAAAAGAAGCTGAGGCCTGGTGGTACAATTGAGAAGTACAAAGCTAGGCTTGTTGCTAAGGGTTATACACAGAAGGAAGGTGAAGATTACTTTGATACTTACTCACCTGTTGCTCGATTGACGACCATTCGTGTGTTGCTATCCCTGGCTGCCTCACATGGTCTTTTCATTCATCAGATGGATGTTAAGACAGCCTTCCTAAATGGAGAGCTTGAGGAAGAGATCTACATGGATCAGCCTGATGGGTTTATTGCAAATGGTCAAGAGGGTAAAGTTTGTAAGTTATTGAAGTCCCTGTACGGCCTAAAGCAAGCCCCCAAGCAGTGGCATGAGAAGTTTGATAAAACTTTAACATCAGCCGGCTTTGTTGTGAATGAAGCTGATAAATGTGTATATTATCGGTTTGGTGGTGGTGATGGTGTGATACTATGTCTATATGTGGATGATATATTAATATTTGGCAACAATCTAAATGTGATTAAAGAAGTAAAAGATTTTTTGTCGAGTAACTTTGAGATGAAAGACTTGGGAGAGGCTGATGTTATTCTCAACATTAAGCTTTCAAGGGAGGAAGGAAATGGTGGGGTAACTCTTATGCAGTCTCACTATGTGGAAAAGGTCTTGAACCGATTTGGGTACAGTGAGTGTACGCCTGCTCCTACTCCGTACGATCCAAGTATTCATTTAAGGAAGAATCACAGAATTGCAAGAGACCAATTGAGATATTCACAGATAATTGGTTCTCTTATGTACCTAGCTAGCGTAACCAGGCCTGATATCTCGTTCGCTGTAAGCAAACTGAGCCGGTTTGTGTCAAATCCGGGAGATACTCACTGGAATGCTCTTGAGAGAGTGCTGCGCTATTTGAAAGGGACAATGAGTTACAGCATTCACTTTTCCGGGTATCCGAGGGTACTAGAGGGTTATTGTGATGCTAATTGGATTTCTGATGCGGATCAGCTGTATGCCACGAGTGGATACGTGTTTCTACTTGGAGGTGGTGCTGTTTCTTGGAAGTCTTGCAAGCAGACTATCTTAACGAAGTCTACAATGGAAGCAGAACTGACCGCATTGGATACCGCTAGTGCTGAGGCAGAGTGGCTCTGTGATCTCCTGATGGATTTGCCGATTGTTGAGAAACCAATCCCAGCAATTTCCATGAACTGTGATAATCAAACTGTGATCACTAAGGTAAACAGTTCTAAGGATAACATGAAGTCCACAAAGCATGTGAAGAGACATTTGAAGACTGTCAGAAAACTGAGAAACTCCGGAGTAATTGCATTGGACTATGTCCATACATCAAATAATCTGGCAGATCAATTCACTAAGGGTCTGTCACGCAATGTGATAGAAGGTGCGTCGAGGGAACTGGGTTTGAGACCCACATAGAGCCATCAACAGTGGTAACCTATCCTATGTGATCGGAGATCCCGTGAATTAGGATGGCGAAACAAGCTGTTGATTGACTGAGGGAGAGACCCCTTAGATTATAGCTCAGTTCGTTGGAGATGCACCGTCTCTCTAATACTGTTAGGCAGGATGATTAAGTTCTTAATGTGATCCGAGCGGCTTGGTATAGCGGGGATGTTGTCCTACAGAACATCCTATAAGGAACACACCTATATGAGCTCGATTGCTAGTCACAATCTATGAGATGTGGGTAATCTCTAGATGCTCATGAAAAGGCCTCGAAGTGTGACTTATATGCTTCAAAACAGAGGGAAGGCACTTGGCAGCCTAGTATCAGTTAAGAGGCTATGTGAAACTCATCTCGCACAAAACTGTCAATTCAAGGTTCTGTCCATTGTTCAGTTGTGGATGAGTGTAGCTAGCTTTCTAGATGGATGTTCAACTTAACAGTCTCCATCGAAACACTGGTATATAAAAGGAATATGGTTCTGAGAACTTCAAACTGCGTACCCTAGAGTTTGGTGGGGATTGTTAGATATTATGGGCTTGGCCCATTTATTTAATATCTCTATTAAACTCTATGGTCCGTACATGTACATTAATGGTTTTATACCATATGGGAATTTAATCGAGAGGCGACTCTACTTAAATACTTTATCATTGATCGATCTATTTGAGAAGTAAAAGTGAATCACCTGGATGCCACACGCGCGCGCGCGCCGCCGCCGCCGCCGCCCGGCCTGGCCCGAGCCCGTGGGCGGGGCGTGGCGAGGCAGGCGGGCGGGCGGGCGGGCGGCGGCGAGCGAGCGGACGGGCGGGCGAGGCCTTTATTTTTGAAACTCCGTTTCCGTTTCCTGTGACGAATTGATTGGAGGTTAACTCCCGTGACTTCTGGCTCTCCGTCTCCGTCTCTCCCACCGCAGAAGGGAGGTGTGACCCCTCGGTGCCGTCGACTTCTCGTCTTCTGGCCTCTGCCTATAAAACAAATCCTCCCTTCTCGGTTAAGTTCTCTTGGCGAAATACACCACTTTCCAGCAGCGCAAGTTCTTCCCGTTCCACCTCCGGCGAGCAACAGAGATGGAAGAGTAGGCCTCCGGAACGCGTCTCCGTCGTGGGCTTCACCTGCTCGGGTGAAGACGGGCGATTACGTTTTTGGGGAGTGTCGGTGGTGGCACGACTACTCGCTGGTGAACCTGTAGCGGTACCTCTTCACGGCGTCCTTTTCTGCACTGCATCGAGCGGGACGACTACAACAGCAAAGCACCACCATGGCTTTTCCTGGTGCGAGCGGCTCCGCCGCAGGGTATAATCTCCTTCACCCTCTTCTGAGTTTCATTATCAATATCATGATGTTTCTAGGCAATACTGCTTTCATATTCAGCATGCTCTGTTTGGTTGATTTGGATGATTATGCTAGTACTGGTTTTCCGGTTCCTTTTAATTTTGTGATCATCGTGATCTTGATATTTAAGAACACATCTTTTATATTTATGATCATATCTGTGATGCTTCAGCTATGTAAAACAATGTTTCACATATGTTTCGGCTCTATAATTTGTCTTATCATCATGTTAACATTTGTCATGAATTATTTCTGTCTTTTTATTCATGACTTCACTCTCCCTTTTATTGCGTTATTTTTATGGATTAAAATAAATATGAAAATGCCTTATTTTTCAACACTAACGGCCCATCTAATCTAACTAATCACATCAACCAAGGAGCAGCAAAGTCGGATCACAGACAAATTGACGGCGCGGCGTGGCTTACGGGTTCCGGCTTCTGTGCAGTCGTGCAGTATACAGGAGTAAAATCAGCGTCTCGGCGGAGGCGAGTCGTCCGAGCCACTGAGGGCGAAGCGTCTCGGCGCGCGGACCAGTGACGGGCCGACCGGCGGCCGCATCGACGGGTATGTGAAGGGATCTATCTCATTAGTCGTTGCTTGTTCAAGTGATTGGTTCGTGCCTTCGTGGTAGTTGCAGTTTGGGTTTGGATCGGGATAGAGGTACGAGATGATCTAGATCTACTAGTACTAGATTGCATGCTTGCAGTTGGATACATGGATTAGCAATGCCGGCTGTAATCTGGTATTCTTACTCCGTATACGTTGATCTCCATGATGATTAGCTGTCTGAAAAGAATCGCCTAGTATTATAGTGACGAGCTAACAATCCAAGGGATCCGAGAGACAGACATTTCGTCAAATCCTCAATGCTCTGTCGAATATACTCGTCAGTTCTTTCCCAATTGCATTCCATTAATAATGTTCACAAACTAAATCTTAGTTTCAGCTAGTGTACAAAACTCACCTCTGACACATACATCTTGCTAGCAGGAATTTTTTGTCGAAATTTCAGCAGGCCACTCATGGCTAATTTATCATCAGGCCTTCTGTCACCGAAGCCACACTAAACTATCTATCTATCTAAGCTCCATGGGCCATGGACCATGGCATTGGCTTGTTGGGAACCACTCCAGCCAAACACGACTTACTGTCTCTTGATCGCTGCAATGTATGCCCTCCTGATTGGATGCAAGTTAATGGCTACTTCTCTCATGTTCATTCGTTCTCTTGGCGATAGACGCGTGCAAGAAAGAGCATCTTGCACCACTAATAGCAAGCATCGATAGATCTCCTGTTCTGCCTTCTGGCACTTTTTGTATAGAGCACTTGCATTCTTCTTGGAGATGAGCATCAATCTTGCCTAATATTTTATCTGGAAAGTTACTCTCCACAAAACTAACAATGTTGAGTTCATTCTCAAACATCAGGTCAGTTGGTCGTTTGACTATTACCATCTCCAGAAGTACTATTCCAAAATTAAACTGTTGTTTACACCAAAATTTGGAAGAAGATGTTACAGGACCCGAAAGCTCCCAAGATTATGTCACCATGGAATCAATTACGTGTAGATCGGGACCAGCTGATTCAGATGAAGAAAATGGAATCGGCTTTCCACAGATAGCGCCAGCAGATAACAACAGAGACTACGTTTAGCGCCAGGACGAAGCATGCCGGACTCTACAAAAAGGGAAAGATTAAAGTCCAAGTTATCTTAAATTAGAAATATTTTCTCTAGCGTCAAAAATTATAATAAGTCATGCTTAGACAGGAGTCATGCACAGGACCCGGGTATAAATACCAAACCCCGGGTATTGTAAAAATGAATCAATCAATCCAAATACAAGTTAATTACTTTTTTCGGCTCCGGCCACCCCGGCTGCATCGATCTGGTCGACCTCCACTGCTTGTCTGTAAGTAACGTCATGGTTTATATCTCTGTTCGTATGGCTGCATCGATCTGGTCGACCCCCACTGTGGCTCTGGTATAAGCTAGTTATCAACTCTTGTTTAATTCAAGTATGGCCTGTGTAATTCTGCCTCACACCCCACTGCTTAAATTAGATCAAGGTCAAGTTATCGGCTCTACCTTAGAATGGCAGTCTTTGGTAGATTCATTAAGTTACCGATATTGCTTATTGCTTTCATTATTTATCTAATTACAGCAATATCACTCTGCCCGATTGAGATTGATTTAGATCGGCCTTATATCTTATTTGACCCATTGTTTGGAAACCTAAAACTGATCCAATCTACACCTTAAACGATGAGTTATGTCTTATCGGCTGTTTTACATCAATCCTGATCGTGCATAACGTGCGGTTAAGGCATGTTGCGTCTTGAGTAGATCTATGGGCTAGAGAGAACCGTTCCACGGCCCATTATCACGGCCTGTGTGATTCTGCCTCACACCCTACTGTTAGCACCTTAGAGTGGGGATCGATATTTAGTAGATCTATTCCTGGTAAGGCATGACTTTAACTATGCGTTATGCCTGAATCGACTGTTTTAGCCGATATCGAGCGCTTTCACGAACAGTTCGCATCACGAGACCATTGAAGTAAAGATAGGTTGAAAGATATGTTAGCCCCATGATCTTATTATTGTATTATGGCCTGCATGATTCTGCCTCATGCCCCACTGATATTAGTAATGAGTTAGGGTCGTCGAGTCTATTGTTATTTCTATGGCCTGCATGATTCTGCCTCATGCCCCACTGGTCATGATGACAGATGAGATCTAACATGTTCATTAAATTTATCTTTATTAAACGGTTAAGTGGTGTTGAATTGTTTCTTTATATAAAAAGGGGTTCGGTTAATTGTAATCAGTGGCTCAGCACAAACCGATCATTGTTGACATCTTATTGCCATTGATTAATATCTGTTCGATTAATGATATTTATCCTAAATGATAACCGATTCTTCTTACACAACCCCATGAGCTCTAATTGATTTATTCTCATGAATATACTGGAATCGACTATTTAGTTGATCTCCTTTCATATCGGCTCTCATAGCCGCACATTTGGGACAGTCTAACAACGCCGGCAAGTTCCGCCCTTAATTACTGATGAACTTTCTCTCCTTGTCAATTGCAGGGTCAAATTAACTGGCACGTCTCGGGAGGATCGCGCAGGATCGACCACCCCTACGCTGAAGCTAGGCGGATCTGCTCCATCGAGCGGACCCTTCCGGCTTGCTGCGTGTGTCCTCGGCACGGGGCGAAAATTCTGTGTCAACAACTGTATACATCCCCACATGTTGATGCATGAACAATTTGACCATACTTTGAAAAATAAAGTATATAAAATCCTCTGATTAGTTCCTTAAATTTTTAGGAAACGTGTAAAATATTGTCTTATGCAAATGCTTGATGTGGCAATGAATATATTATATACACACCTGGAGCAATATATTCTATAGTTCCCGTCACAACAACTGAACTATTAAGCCCAGAATGTCCAACAACTGAACTATTAAGACCAGAATGTCCACCTTCTGTTGACGTAGAATCAAGAACTAAACTTGCAATGCCAAAGTCTCCCAAATGGGCATTCATATCATCATCAAGAAGGATATTAGTTGGTTTCAAATCACAATGGACAATAGGCCTCCCATAGTCGTGGTGTAAATATGCCAAGGCATCAGCTATGCTGACGGCTATGTTGATTCTTTCTACCAAGCCCAAACGTGTCAAGGCTACACATGAAGGTTTTGTGATGCAACCATGTGTCAAGATTCCCATTCTGCATGAACACATAAATTAGAGCTTTAAAATCATTCCCGTTGTTGTCTATCGTTGAACATGCCGTTAGGATAGGAAGAAGGTTCCGATGACGGATTCTACTCAACACTTCACATTCTGATATGAAACTTTTGTCTGCGCATCTCATCCCAAGGTCAAAAACCTTAATCGCCACTTGCATTTAGCAAGAGTTATTTTTCCTTTGTAAACTGAACCATAGCTTCCTCTTCCAATTAGGTTTAACTCACAGAAGTTTCCTGTAGCTTGGACTAGATCATTGTAAGAAACTTCAGGGAATTGTTTGCCAAAAGAAAACAGCAATAAGTATGGCCTTCCTGATGTCTTCTTCTTCCCATGGAATATAATGTATGCCAGCATTATGAGTGTCATGAAGCCAAATATTGGGATCAATGTTTTGAACAAATTGTTTATGGCTCCTACTCTTCTAGAAACAACTTGGCATGAAGGCACATGAAAATCAATGGGTCCTCCACAAAGTCCAGGATTGCCATTGAGTGAAACAACTATAGCATTATTGAAAAAACTGTTTCTTAGTATTTCTCCATTGAAATTGTTGTAAGAGAGATCTAATATAGTGAGAAGCTCTAGATTATTTAGGTAAGCTGCCATGGGGCCAGACAAAATATTATGGGAAAGATTGAGCACTCTCAAGCCAGCTAGATTGCTGAAAGTGGTCGGTATGTTTCCTGTAAGAATGTTTTGGTCCATTTGGATCATCACTAGCTGTTGGCAATTCCCCAAAATTTCAGGAATTTCCCCACTAAGTTTGTTTGGTGAAACATCTAGTGAGATTAGCTGTTTAAGATTACCAAACTCGACTGGTATGTTCCCTTGGAGATTGTTGTAGCTAAGATACAAATGGTCCAATTGTTGAAGGTTTCCCAAGCTTGGTGGTACAATGCCAGTGAATTTATTTTCTGTAATAAACATATCTATCAAATGAATAAGATTGCCTATGGAAGGTGGGATTGTACCCACAAAGTAGTTGTTATGGAGACTTAAACGTTGTAGACTTGTCAACTTTCCGATCCATTCTTCAATTGTAGCGGTTAAATTGTTATAATCAAGCGAGACCTAATTAAGCCATTAAGTTTCCCAATGCTTGAGGGGACTTTTCCTGATAGGCGGTTTCCACTCATTAATAGTTGTGTGAGATTGGTAGACATGTTAGATTTTCGTTTAGAAAGCAGATTTGGTTCTTCGTGATGATCTCGCTTCCAGAATGTATCGCGTGGGTATGATTCATCCATAGGGGTTATCTTTGACAGCTGACAGGCTAGGTACCGGGTCCAGTCAACTTGTATGCATCTTTATCTGGACAAGAATAGTTTATCTGTACAATGCCATGCTTCGCAGGATTCTTGTGTTGGAATTGGAAAAAAGTATCTAGCAAAACAATTAGATTTATTCATATGAAGGGTAAAGTATATTTTTATTAAAAATTAGAGACCATAATTTAGAGCAGGAGTTTTAGAAAATCTAATTCACTCTTCGTCTAAGACGTCATGGTCGAATCCGTTACAAAACCAAACCTAACGAATTATAGAACCAACTGCCGCTCGTTGTACTCGTTCGGTTGTTCCTTCACGAGAGCGTGCAACGGTGCAGGTCGTCCGCAAAACTTGAGCTAGCGACCAATCGAGGCTCGCAACACGATTCACGGACCTAGCGTAGGATCGAACAACGTAACCATTCGCATGTGCCGTCCTGTGCAGGGTGCGTGGGCGGCCACAAGGGAACGTCTAAGAGGGGGTGAATTAGACAACTTAAAAATCTAACTCTAAACTTATGGCCTTTTTTTCTAACCCTAGCAAAACATATGCAATAGATAAACTATCTAAATGTGCAACTACGATTTTGCTAGTGTGTTGTTATCTCTTCCGCAAAAGGAGTAATACAATCAATGTAAATGGAGAAGCTAAAGAGCAAGGTAGAGATATGCAAACTCCCGTCGACGACTCCAGTATTTTTACCGAGGTATCGAGAAGCGCGCAAACTTCTCCCTAGTCCTCGTTGGAGTCCCTCGCAAGGAATCCCTCGCAAGGGCCAAGCTCCCGGTCGGGTAACTTCGTGGATAGCCTCGGGCCTTTCCCATGCGCAAGTGGGTCTCCGACGTGCCTTCCGGCAAGCCTCTCCCGGATGCTCCCCACCGTCTTCACTATCAAGCTTCCGGCCTAAACGCCGCGGGCCTTGTTCCCTCCGGTACACGGTGGCGGCCATACCACAAACGCGGTTGGTGTGATCTCGCAAGACTACAAGCCCCTCCGATGTACAACAATGGTGCGCGCAAGCGCCGAGTGGTAAGAGGTATGCAAACCTCACTAAACACTAGGCCTAAACCTAGAGCAAGCGCATAAGCGGTGGTCTAATCAACCTAAGCACTTCGCAAAGCACCTACGCTAATCACCTAATGAGTCACTAAGCACTATGCAAGTGGAGATCACTAAAATGGTGTATCAACACCCTTGATATATTTCCTCAGCTCCACACCACTCATTTGGCCGGTTGGGGGTTGTATTTATAAGCCCCACTGAGAAAGTAGCCGTTGGGGATGAAATCCTGCTTTTCTGCTACTGACCGGACGCTGATCACCTCCTGACCGGACGCGTCCGGTCGTCCCGGCCGTTGGAGCCGCGATCCACTGATCGGAAGCTGCCAGCGTCCGGTCGCATTTTCGCCACTCTGGAACCTCTCTGTACTCGACCGGACTCTGTCGTCCTGCGTCCGGTCGATCTGCCGCCAGCGTCCGGTCCAGCATCCGGTCGCACCTGTTGCCGAGCCTCTTGATCAGAGCGTCCGGTCACTTTCCTCCAGCGTCCGGTCACTTCTGTGAGCTCGTTTGTTCGCGATCTTGCGTACAGCGTGGTTCCTATCTTTATGCTTGAACTTTGCTTGATATCTTGAGTCTCCTCTTGTGCTCCTAGGGTCTTTCTTATGGTGTTGATCATCGGATCATCACGTCGCTTTCGTCCAAGTCACGTCTTGCACCCTATTGAACTATAAAACAATCAATTGCAAATTCATTAGTCCAATTTGGTTATGTTGGTCATCAAACACCAAAATCCAAAGTAAATGGGCCTAGGGTCCATTTTCCTTACACGGCCGATGTGTCGACGCCAACGGTGTTTAGCCGGTCTCGGCACGAAAGCTAAGCGACCATCAGTGCTTCACTATAGTGCACGGTGTACCGTTGCCAGGGTGGCCGAGATCAAGCTCAAAAACTGTCCTCACTCCTCAGTTGGCACAACCAGTGGAATCAGATTACGAGATATATATCTGTCCTCAGTCCTCAGTTTGGATGTTCATGTATCTATCTTAAAGTTTCACACCAAACCACTCTAATGGATTGAAGTGGATATATAGGCATCCAAACAAGATCTTAGACGTTATGGAGAAATAAACCATCAAGTGATTTTAAGTGTCTAGTGCTGACTCATTTCTTTCTCTGTGAGAACACTATTTTTTAACTATTGAAACACTGTAAGATGATTAATGGACAGTTGTATTAGAAATTTAAAAGTTCTATTGAACACAATATATGAAGAAGGAATGTCCACCAAACGAATCATGTAATATCTATTTCCTCTGTTCCAAAATAAATGTACATCTCACTTTTAAAAGAGTCAAAGTTTGACTAAAAATATAGAAAATAATATCAACTTTTATATCTCCAAATAAATTCTTCAATTTCCTGCAGATCTGTAGTGGTTTTGTAAAATTTCTCCGGATACCCTCTCCATCCTAGAATACAGTATATTATGAGTTCTAAAATTTATACTGAAATATAAGACATTTTATGTATTGCCTATACTTAGATTTAGCAAAATTTGTTCAACAAGAAACCATAATTTAAGAAGAAACGCTTTAATTGGTTTAATCCTCCATAGGTAACATATGTCATTTCAATATTTTCTTAAATTGTCTTAAAATTTTGTATTATAGACGGAGGGAGTAAAACTAAAGCCTAAGATGTTTGTCCTAACCGGCACTAAGGCCAATATCAGTGGGAGTTTTATTTGAGTTTCATTTGCATTATATAGGTTGTCACATAGGCATTTTTTATGACATGACAGTGTATTTAAGAAGATAGAGAAGAAATCTTAGCACGATTACCAACTCTATGTGAGTCTTGGAATTAAATATCTATCAAACTCTAGAATGAAACTTTGTATTGTGGGAGGGTGTTTCATCCAAGTTTTATTTTATTTTATATGACATGACAGTCTTGGAAGCAACGCCGTGAAACTATGCACTAAAACCAGCCAAATAGTAGTTAACCTTCTAAACTGTTCAGATTTGACCGGCTCAATAACCACATATGCCTCGAGGCAAACATAGCCTTAGAATGTATGGGTGGTATCCGATCCGACAGGTCCATCCCGTTATCTCACTCTTATTTTCTCCTTCCATTTTTTTTATTTTGTATTTTTAATTAATCTATCCATTTTTCTTCTATATACAATGAGTATATTTTTAGATTGAGAAGTTTATCCAGAACAAAATATATTAAAAATATGCTAGACAATTTATGTACAAAGTTCATAAAAGACGTTAACAACAACAAAATACTTGTATAAGACATGTTGTTTTCTAAAATTTATTATTTATTATATAAAAGTATAGTTTTTTTGGAAGCAATATAAAAGTATAGTTACAAAAATTATATTGAGAAACTGTTATTATAAGTTTGACAGTTGACAATTATGAAAAAAAATTAAGTTGCAAAGGTTACGTAGAAAAGTCATCATGATAAGTTGTTTATAAAATTACATAAAAACTATATTGAAAAGCTATAATAAAAAAGTGGTGGGAATAAATTTGTCCCACAAAATATTATGCACCAAAAAGTTACGAGTATAACTCTGTAACTTTTCAAAAATGGAAAATTGCAGGAATATTCTTCTTCGAAAGATTAAAGTTGTGGAGGTTGTCCGATTGTTTCAATGGTTTTAAATGTAGCTAATATTCGCTGATTACTTTCTTTTTTGAGAAACTTATTCGCTGATTAGTTGAGTCGCATCTAGCATCTCTCTGATCCTCGGCGGTCTCACCTTATGAGCATCTTGGGCCACCATTGCGTTTCAGCCTGTTTTCTCGCAAAACGGGCTTACGTAGTTACCCAAATGGATGCACGGCGATTTGGCTTCGTCACGGCCCATTCAAAAGCATGTGCCAGATGATGATGGGGATTGGGGGAGTTGCTGTCTCGCGGGTTGCCAGTTGATTCAGTTTAGATTCAAACGTTCAATTTTTGGTGTGTATGTGCCTAGCCATCATCGTGGCCTCGTGGTTCGTCGACCTTGAAAGAGAATAATTAGAAATACTAGGCAATTATAATGTGTAGAGTGTGCAGCCCTGTGGCTGGAGCTAGATGAATGAGCCCACCGACACTAGACTATCATCAAGAGTCGATACTACAAAGTGGAGAACGCTGCAAGTTGATCCGTGTAACACCTGGCGGTGATCACTGAAGAGGAGCAACGAGCATGGCGAAGACGTCTTCTCTATTTACTTAGCGTATTTATGTTATTACGTTTTGTATTTGTCGTACTGTCAAGTGGGGCCGATTGTCACATAAGTGCCCAGTGTTTAAGTTTAAGAAAATTTTCTTTAGTGCAATTTACTCGGTTAATTTTTTTGCATTTTTTGAATAAGTTCTAAGTCTCAGTTTTAGCTTCAGTTCCAGTATTAATTGATGTTTTCATGAGCATTTTATACCTTAAGATTAAGTTTTGCTTAAGTTTGCATTAAATTATAAGTTTTTGTATATACAAATATATCTACCACCGTATAATAAGATGGTCTCTAGTTAAATGGAACCAACGAGAAGTTTAATCGGGGATTACCTATAATTATTTTTTGGCCAACGTTGACTTTAATTATGAGTTATTAAGATGGATTTGGTTTGTTTTCTGCCCAACGGTGATGCAAACTAAATTTCTTAAGCATGCTGTTAATACTGACCAACTTGTTTTAACTTCATGCTTTAAGTACATCTTATATACAGCTTATTAATTGAGACACTATTTTACTTCAAATTTTTCAGTAAATTATGCAGACTATTTAAGTACCATAGAACCCCTAAGTTGCACTAATTTTTCTACTTAGAATAATCAGGTGCATGCCATTCTCAAGGAGCTAGACCTTGATTATGCTCTTAATGAGGAAAAACCACATGCTCCTTCTTCTATTTATGAGTACTATGATGAGAGGATGAAGGAGTACGTCCCAAAATTAGAAAAATGGGAGAAATCCAACAGGATTGCTAAAGCGATAATAAGATGCTCCCTCTCAGTTAACATGATGAGGAGGTTTCTTTATGATGGAAAGAACACCGAAGGATTAAGTGCTAAGGAGCTTCACAACTCCATAAAAGCACAATTTAGAAAGGTTTTCCTTTTTGATAAGTTAATTAATTCCCGTTATGATGGGATAAGTGGTCTAGGTAACCACATTAAAAGCTTGTTTGATATAGCTTATGAATTGAAGGCATTTGGATTAAATGTGTCCAATGAGTTTATGGTAAATTGCCTCATGAGTTTTATGCCAGAAAACCATACCAAACATGCTTAAAATGATAAGTTTCCAATGGTCTGCAAATTTTGCAAGTTGTCAAATTGATGATAAGTATAAGAATGGCTTCAAAAGGCAGGTAACTTAAGTTGTCTCATAAGTTTAAGATATTTCTCCAACATATGCTGGATTAACTAAGGTACAATAATGCATATCCTAAATTCTCCTCAGGCCTTGCCAACCATAAGTGAAAGGGGAGAAAGGGGAGCAAAGTCTAAGGAGCCATTGATGGAATAAATATGAAGTCGAGCCTTGGAGCTTCGCATTAGATCAGATTTAAGTTTAGCTTTTGATGATGCATAAGTTATCTTAGTTTTTTATAAATCCATTGTATTCTGAACAAATATTCTTGAGTTTGGAGTTTATGGACACATCATCAAATTTATTCCATTATGATTTATCTTATTAGTTGGCAAAGAGATTTATCTTCCTGTAATATGAGTTTTCTTTATGTCAGTTTTATCTTTAAGTTAATCATTAGTCAAGATGATGAGACCATGTCGAAATTGTGTCATTACAGTTAAGCCACATTTCAAAGGGGAGAATGGACTGTCTCATCAGGAAAGAGATGCTCTATTCAAATAATATTATAAAGCATGGGACTTGAGAAATAAATAATTTATACTAATTTTTTGTCACTAAGCCCAACAATAGTCTCTAATTGAAGTATGACTTGTTTTCACTATTTATGGTGAAAGCTGATTAGTGTTTGCATGTTCACCAAGTTCTTGTTCTAGTTTATTCTGGCGTTGATTAGACTAGTTCATAGAACTTGCTTTTGGAGACTTATATGCCTTATATTTGTCATTCTGGCCAAAGCTGATTGATGAATATTTAAGCTAAGGATAAGAAATGGGATTCCAAGTAAATGACCTTTCACATGCCACCCTGATTGTGTTCCGCGTGGGCCAATTGCCAGGCCGCGCGTACTGTAAGTGGCCTTGGGCCACTGCTGGGCTGCTTCATTTTTTAAGGCTAAAATTGAGTTTTGTTTTCTAATTTCTAGAATTGAATATTCTTTACGTATTCAATATCAGTCCAATATTAAGTATTTTAATTAAGTTTTGACTAAGTTAATGTTAATTTCCATTACTTGTGAGTTTAGTTTATGATTTGCTCACTGAGTTTTATAAGTTCTCCTGTCTCGCTACTGCATGAAGATGCAGAAAAAGAGCTAAGTAACTGTGGATTTAGGGTTTTGGCCGGGTATTCATACCCATTTTTGTCTAGTCCAATCCAAGTCGTTCGTAAAATTTAATAGATGAGATCATTCCATCCACTAGGGGTGATTTTAAGTGGGCCGTTTATTTGGTTTTTTAAGGGGAGAGCGGCCTGACATGGTACTTTAGACTACTGTTGGGCCTATCCTTTAAAAGTCCAACTAAGTTTTAATTTTAGAATATAAGTTTGCCATGCTACTTAATATAAGCACATTTTTAAGTGCTTTTATTAAGTTTTAATGCCCTCATTATGTTTAGCTTTAGTTTTATTATAAGCAACTTAATTATTGCTTTGAGTATATAAGTTTAATGCTCTCGTAATAATTTATGTCACAGAACCGACCAATTTATAAGAGCACAAGTACAAAAACAATCGCCGAAATGATCAATTTCTCGCACTTGAGCCCATATAAACCCGGTAGTCAACTGAAATCTCGAAGGATTTCAAACCAACTTGCATACAACCAAGATCACAGTAATTCAACATAACATATCGTACGTTACAACATTTCATAGACGGTTTGCAAATAGGTTACAACTTCTCAGAGTCATCGTTATTACAAAACAAGTGTTGTAAAGTACGCAGAAGCAAATAGTTTGACTTACACACCCGAGTTCAAATACACATACTGGTTTGCTAATCACAGCCCACAAAAGCATTCAGATAAGAGAAACAGAGATCATGCCCATGATCTAGTCTTCATCACCCGCCGGGTGGAGACAATACTTATAGAATTCCTGATATAGAAGGTCATCTGTAACAAGAGAGAATAAACCCTGAGTACGAGAATGTACTCAGCGAGACTTATCCGTCGGAAACCAAAATAATGACACCAATGATCATGCATAGCTTATTTAGTGGATCTGGCTGACACTTTCTTTTTTTATGGAAAAGCATAAGTAATAATGATCAACTCTTAACCTGAACTAGCAGTGACTTTTAGCCATTAACCTATCATCTATATTAGCACCTGTACTAAGCAATCATTTGATTAAGATGCAAATATTAATAACCATATCAGGTATAAATCGTGGCAACATTATCATCATCATCATCCATTTAACCATATCATTAAATTAATTGAATCTACGTTGTCGCTGCTCAGTCAAGTTCTCACTATCTGGGAGAGACGACAATTCGAATCGATTCCTATCCAGCTGGAGGGGTATTCCTAACACAAACCCTGCTTCCCCCGTCAGGGTCGCAAATAAATCACCTTTGGTACAACTTAGGAGAAAAAAAAAGAAAAGACGCGGGTCCGGGCCGCCCTGCATTCTCAGAGAACCACTCTGCCAGGAAGTGCAGGATTTTAAGCACCTGACTCCCCTTGGGCTTACGCCAATGGCTCTCCGCACATCCTTACTACCTCTAGAATGCATCCAACCCCCATGGTTCCTGGCCTGAGTTGGGCTACTCAGCTTCGCGGTCGGAACGACTTATCTGGCCAGCTAAGTGTTAGGCTGCGTTCAACATGACATGAGGACGTACAACGTATCGGTCCTTAAATGACACAGACGGAGTCACTATGTCCAAACCTACACAAGACTCCGCCCGGTCTTAATTCATTATTAACATGGTTCTTTTTCACGATAGCAAATATAGCCAACCGTGATCCACCTCATTCTAAAGCTCGCAGGTGACAGGAAATCACCTGACTTCTACTATACTAAGCATGGCTAAGTATTTAACCCGTTCCTGAACTTAAATAGGATTCCAGTGTGATATCTAGACAAGGATGGATATATAATGCAACAATTGGTTCAACCAATTCCTATACTTAATGCATCATCAACGAATAAAAGATACTCAAGATATTTGTAAAAACATGGGAGGCTTAATATGCTCCGGGGCTTGCCTTTCAGGAAAGAGGAAGGTTTGTGGTCAGGGCACTCGGGCAATTCCTCCTCGGCGACTGCTTCGTCGATTTCCTGCACCTCGGGCTCCTCCTCCTGGTTGGCTCCCTCGAATTCCAGCAGCGTCACTCCCTCTAGCACACCTATTGCATGTATGCACACGATAAATATCATGGATGCACATGAATGAAGTTAGGGATGCTCGGGGAATGCACATGCTCACTGCAGTCCGCATATTCCAACTTAAGCCCTATTCAAATCACTTTAACTTACCAAGTTTATACAACCTAATGTATAATTGCTCATCTTCAGTTAAGGACCTATCACCTGCACCTAAGCATATTCTCAAGTTAGGCTAGCCCCTAAACAATCAACAAGAACATTGCAACAAAGCATACACACAAGCATTTGTATTTCAGTAAAATAGAAACTATATAGCGGTATAGTAAACTGGCCATAACTGTAGATTTAGAAATCCAAATGACATGCAACAAGACAATTTGAAAAGCTTATGAAATTTTCTACAATTCATTTTCAGACCTCAAGGCATGATTCTAACCTTTACCAGGTCAAATTCTTTAATCAACATAAATCTATCTTCACAAGATAGAGAGCAGGCAAAACTGTGATCCAACTTTAAACGACTGTCTTCACAAGAAAAAGGAGGCCGAGAGGGATCCTAGCTATCCCGACCATGGCGGCCTCGAACTCCGACGAGGTCGCGCTCATGGCGGTGGCAGCAGAAATGGCAAAATGTGCCCTCACCTCGACTCAATAGGCTCAGCAAAGCGGTGGAGGAGGTAGAGGAGGACACGGCGGAGCTTTGGGCTAGCTGGAGCGAGGTAAGACGCGACGATGAGCGTGCGCGAGCTCGGCGGGGCAATGGCGATGGCGGCAGCTTGCTCTTTTCTATGCTACGGACGCGCGCGAGAGAGAGGAAACGACTGAGAGCGAGCGGAGCGGCAGCAGGCGTCCTCCTCTTCACGCCGGCCAGCGCGCAACGCGGTCAGGGCCAGCCGAGCATGTGGCGGCCACGCGGCGGCAATGGCCTGCGGCTGGTCGGCCACTGTGCCGGCCTGAACTTCTCGATTCAGAGCCCATGGTGATGACTAACAGAGCAAGTTCAATGATCCTTATCTCCTAAATCGTGATGATTCAGCTCATGGTGTAGTTGACAAAGTTGTAGTACTAAGTGAGATCTTCAACTTTGCCAATTGGATCTCGAGCTAGTTCGGCTTGGTTAGGGAGCTACAACATGAACAAGTCGGGTACAGGAAACTGAAATTGTATTTCATACTTAGAAATTTTTCTAAGTGTTGAATCAACCCTCAACACTGACTTGTGGGCCCTTTTTGAGCATGTTGTGCACATTTTCATGACTTAGCTTCTAAACAAAGTTTGTTCCTTATAAAATTTGCTACAACGTTTCTTTAGGTTGCTCAGACATGCAAATATTCTAAGCTACATGTTTTAAACAGTCAAACTCAGGAGCTCTAGGGGTCCATAATGGTCAAACCATGACTTGGAAACCTAATTAGGCAAAATGATCAACATGAACATTGATCCTAATGACATTCTAAGTATAACTAAGTTGCTTAAGAGGATTATTAGCCACACCACACATTGGTCACACCAAAATCAAGCATCACATGCATTGAAACAAGGAAAAACAAGTGAAAAGTTACCTTTGTTTCAAAGTCATGTTTCACATGTTTCATGATTTTGTTGCATAGTACTAACCATGTTTCACTAAAGTGAGTTGCACATGTTGCACTTGAGTGTTGCACACTATTCATTTCATAAAACAAACACACATGAAATATAACAATATGTTGCAATGTTTCAAAAACATGTTTCATGCAATATAGGCTCATGAATGGATGAATGATGCTCATGTTCATGAAATGCAAGTGCAAATGTGGAAGCCAAACACCTGGGGTGTTACAGCCCTCCCCCCTTATAAAAATCTTGTCCTGAGATTTGATAAGCGTACCATTGTTGATAGAATTCCTTATAACCGTCCCTCAAATAATCTTCTCTTTCCCACGTTGCATCGCGTTCACTACCCTAATTACTCCACATGACTTTGTAAAACTTGACCACCCGACTCCGAGTCACTCGCTCACGAGTGTCAATTACTTGGACCAGCTTTTCTTCAAAAGTCAAATCAGATTTTAACTCGATATCCCCTAGTGGAACTCTCTCTTCAGGGACACGAAGACATTTCTTCAATTGGGATACATGAAAGACATTGAAGATAGCACTCATCTCAGGAGGTAATTGGATCTTGTATGCTACCTTACCACTTTGTCCAATGATTTCAAATGGACCAACATATCTCGGCGCAAGCTTTCGCTTCACACCAAAGCATTGGACACTCTTCATGGGTGAGACTTTCAGATAAACGAAGTCTCCAACTTTGAACTCAATAGGTTTTCTACATCGATCAGCATAACTTTTCTGCCTAGCTTGAGCTGCGGCCATATGGGTTTGGATAGTACGGACTTGTTCTTCGGCTTCTTGAACAAAATCAATTCCATAATATCTCCTTTCACTAGCTTCTACCCAATTCAACGGGGTTCTACACTTTCGGCCATACAAAGCTTCAAACGGTGCCAACTTGATACTCTCTTGATAACTATTATTGTACGAGAATTCAGCTAGGGGCAACCACTTTTCCCATGAACCCTTAGTCGAGATGACACATGCTCTCAACATATCTCTAAGATTTGATTCACTCGTTCTGTTTGTCCATTGGTTTGAGGATGATAGGCAGAACTTCTTACTAACTTAGTTCCTAATAATCCGTGTAAGTGCTCCCAAAAGCGAGCAGTAAACTGTGGTCCTCTATCAGAGACAATAGTACGAGGTATCCCATGAAGTCGGACTATCTAATTAAAATACAATTCCGCATAGTCAGTTGGACGGAAATCTATGCGGACAAGAATAAAGTGTGCAGACTTAGTCAGACGGTCTACAATCACCCAAATAGAGTTAAAATTCCTCTGAGTAGTAGAGAGTCCAACAATAAAATCCATACTTATCTCCTCCCATTTCCAACCTAGAATAGAGAGTGGCTGAAGTAATCCAGCTTTCATATGCACAGCTTTGACTCGACAACAAGTGTCACACCTAGCCACATAAGCGGCTATCTCTTTCTTCATTTTGGTCCACCAAAAGCGAGGCTTAAAATCATGATACATTTTGCTACTACCAGGATGAATAGATAATTTAGAGGAATGGGCTTTGGATATGATTTGATTTCTAAGCTCTCTATCTTTCGAAACCACCAACCTATCCTTGAACCATAACATGTCATTCTCATCTACCCAAAAATGTTTGGTTTCTTGCTCTTTCATCTTGCGTTTGATGTGGAACACACCTGAATCTGTCTTCTATAGCTTGACAATTCGACTCTATAGAGTACAACTGACAGTGATGTTGTAAAGGACTGCAGGATGAAGGAGTTTTGATAAATGGAAGTCACTTTCAATCAAAGAGTGGCAATGAGATTTCCTGCTTAAGGCATCTGCGACGACGTTTGCCTTGCCAGGGTGATAGTGCACTTGGAGGTTATAATCCTTGATCAACTCGAGCCATCTTCTCTAACGCATATTCAACTCTAGTTGAGTGAAGATGTACTTGAGGCTTTTATGATCAGTGTAGATATTACACACATTGCCGAGCAAATAATGTCTCCAGGCCTTCAAATCATGAACAACTGCAGCGAGTTCCAAGTCATGCGTTGGATAGTTCACCTCATGCTTCCGAAGTTGGTGAGAGGTATAAGTAATGACTCTACCCTCTTGCATAAGAACACCTCCTAAACCTATACCTGATGCATCGCAGAATACATCAAAAG
This sequence comes from Miscanthus floridulus, assembly GCF_019320115.1. Classification (NCBI taxonomy): domain Eukaryota; kingdom Viridiplantae; phylum Streptophyta; class Magnoliopsida; order Poales; family Poaceae; genus Miscanthus; species Miscanthus floridulus. The sequence goes on along the minus strand of NC_089587.1, from coordinate 187,554,120 downwards.
GTTTCTCGATATCTGGTTGTGCCAAAACCAGAGCCAAAGTTAGAAGAGTTTGTAGGGTGTGGAAAGCCGCATCACACTCGGAAGTCCAGACAAACTTCATGTCTTTTTGCAGCAACCAAGTCATAGGCTTGGCTATTTTAGAGAAATTCGGGATGAAGCGACGATAATAGCCAGCCAACCCTAGAAAACTCCAAACCTCATGCACCGAGATTGGAGCCTTCTAGTCCAACACTTCTTGCACCTTGGTGGGATCCACCATAATTCCACCATCGGACAACACGTGTCTAAGAAAAGGTACCTCACGAAGCCAGAATTCACACTTACTGAACTTTGCATAAAGCTGGTGTTCCCGCAATCTAGTGAGAACCACTCACAAATGTTCAACATGATCTTCTTCATTCTCAGAATAAACTAGGATATCATCTATAAATACAACAACAACAACAACAACAACAAAGCCTTTAAGTCCCAAACAAGTTGGGGTAGGCTAGAGTTGAAACCCAGCAGAAGCAATCAAGGTTCAGGCATATGAATAGCTGTCTTCCAAGCACTCCTATCTAAGGCTAAGTCTTTGTGTATATTCCATCCTTTCAAGTCTCCTTTTATTGCCTCTACCCAAGTCAACTTAGGTCTTCCTCTGCCTCTCTTCATGTTACTATCCTGGCCTAGGATTCCACTACGCACCGGTGCCTCAGGAGGTCTCCGTTGGACATGTCCAAACCATCTCAACCAGTGTTGGACAAGCTTCTCTTCAATTGGTGCTACCCCTAATCTATCACATATATTATCATTCTGAACTTGATCCCTTCGTGTATGACCGCAAATCCAACACAACATACGCATTTCCACGACACTTATCTGTTGAACATGTTATCTCTTTGTAGGCCAACATTCTGCACCATACAACATAGCAGGTCTAATCGCCGTCCTATAAAACTTGCCTTTTAGCTTCTGTGGTACCCTTTTGTCGCATAGGACACCAGATGCTTGCCGCCACTTCATCCACCCTGCTTTGATTCTATGGCTAACATCTTCATCAATATCCCTGTCTCTCTGTAGCATTGATCCTAAATATTGAAAGGTATCCTTCCTAGGCACTACTTGACCTTCCAAACTAATATCTTCCTCCTCCCGAGTAGTAGTGCCGAAGTCACATCTCATATACTCAGTTTTAGTTCTACTGAGTCTAAAACCTTTGGACTCCAAAGTCTCCCGCCATAACTCCAGTTTCTGATTCACTCCTGTTCGGCTTTCATCAACTAGCACTACATCATCCGCGAAAAGCATACACCAAGGGATGTCCCCTTGTATGTCCCTTATGACCTCATCCATTACTAAAGCAAACAAATAAGAGCTCAAAGCTGACCCTTGATGTAGTCCTATCCTAATCGGGAAGTCATCCATGTCTCCATCACTTGTTCGAACTCTAGTCACAACATTGTTGTACATGTCCTTAATGAGCCCGATGTACTTCGTTGGGACTTTATGTTTGTCCAAAGCCCACCACATAACATTCCTTGGTATTTTATCATAAGCCTTCTCCAAGTCAATAAAAACTATGTGTAGGTCCTTCTTCTTCTCCCTATACCGCTCCATAACTTATCTTATTAAGAAAATGGCTTCCATGGTTGACCTTCCGGGCATGAAACCAAATTAGTTCATAGAGACCCGTGTTATTGCTCTCAAGCGATGCTCCCACCACAAATTTGTCCAACTCGAGCATAAACACCGAATTCATCAAATACATGAAGTGTGCGGGGGCATTGGTCAATCCAAAAGATATAACAAGGTACTCATACAGACCGTATCTTGTGGAGAATGCCATTTTTGGAACATCCTCAGGCTGAATTTTGATTTGATGATAACCAGATCTCAAATCAATCTTGGAAAAGACTTTTACTTTAGACAACTGATCAAATAAGATATCTATGCGTGATAGAGGGTACTTATTCTTGATTGTAACTGCATTCAAAGGTCTATAATCTACACACATGTGTAGGGATTGATCCTTCTTCTTCACAAAGATAGCTGGACACCCCCACGAAGATGAACTAGGACGGATAAGGCCTTTTTTAGAAGTTCATTCAACTGGGTCTTAAGTTTGGCTAGTTCATTGGGAGGCATCCTATACGGCCTTCTAGAGATGGGCGCTGTACCGGGTAGCAACTCTATCTTGAACTCCACGTCTTGATCCGGGGGCAATCCGAGCAAATCATCGGAAAAAACATCCGGAAAATCACACACGACAGGGATATCTACCATAGACTTTGCTTGCACCACATTTGTCGTACAAGAAAGATTGATATCCCTGGGTAGCTGTACTAGAAAACCCTCCTGATTACCAGGATCTCTGAGCATGACTACTCTAGTTGATATATCAATAAGCACTCCATAACTGCTCATCCAGTTCATTCCCAATATCACATCGATACCCAGCCCTGGTAAAACTACCAGATTAACCTAATAACTTCGCCTCTCTATCTCAAATTGTACGTCCCCAACTACAAGCTTGGTTGGGATAGTACCACTGGCAGCCCTAATACAATAACCCTCACCCTCAATAGTGTATGTTTTCTGCATAAACTTGGATGCAAATGCGGGACTAATAAAAGAATACGAAGCACCCGAATCAAATAGTACAACTATGGGGTGTTGATCAACCAGAAACTTACCAGCAGTTACTACCTCTCCTGAAGGAATATCATCAATATTAGTGTGGTTCACCTGCCCCTGACGGCCACCTTGGTAGTTATTCTTCTTGGGGTAAGGACACTTCCTTGCCTAGTGAACTGTCTTGTTGCAGTTCCAGCATGGCATGTTGCTTGGTGGAACATTGGAACTGCCTTGACTGGTAGTGCCCTTGGGAAGAGCAACTGTAAAGGCCTTATGAAACCCAGTCTTGCCTGGATTTTTCTTTAGTGGTGGGCAGAATTTAGCAACCGATGCTGGAGGGCAGAATGGAGCCCTCTGTGTGACTGGAGCCTTGGATTGTGAGGCACCCGCCTCATAGGCCCTCTTATGATTTTTCGAAGCAGCATATACAACATTGTTGTTCTCTTGCGATAAAGCATCACTTACAAACTCATTAAAATGAGCACACTTGCAATTTTCCATGGTCTTCATCGATTTGGGGCTAAGTCCTCGCTTGAAACTAGCGATCTTTTTGGCATCAGTGTCAACAAACTCAGTAGCATACCTTGCAAGGTTATTGAAAGCCTGTAGGTATTCATTCAGGCTCTTGTTCCCCTGGGTCAGCTTCATGAACTCCGTATGCTTGATTGCCATGAGATCAGGAGGAATATAATTTCCCCTGAAAGTAGACTTGAACTGATCCCAAGTGATTTGGGCATTAGCGGGCATAGTGGACCGATGATGACTCCACCAAATACCAGCTGGCCCATGCAGTTGGTGAGATGCATACTCAGTCTTCAGCACCTCAGTCAAGCGAAGCAGACGGAACTTCTGCTCAAGAGTGTTCAACCACTCATCAGCTTGTAGGGGCTCCTTAGCCTCCTTGAAGATCGGGGGTTTCGTGTCAAGGAAATCCTTGAAGTCACTGTATTGATTTGGTTCCGGTCCTTAGCGTGCACCACGGCCATCACAATTTGCAATCGTGCGGAGAGCCTCAGCCATAGTGCGCTGTCCTTCCGCAAGAATTGCCATCAATTCCGTTGGTGTGGGTGGTGGTGGCGGTGGAAGGTCATCGTCATCACCAGCCGCACCAGTGGAACGAGTATGAGGCATCTGCAACCATGCGCAACCAGTAATTATTGGTGATGTTAGCACATTGGAGAGGAACAATGTAATTATATCAAACTGAATTTACTGGAGAGAATGAAAACTTCATATAATAAACAGAGGCAATAATTCATTCTTCAATCACCACATCATTAATCAGCTTACTAGCGCCATACGCAGTTCATTCCAACATGACAAGTTTTAAACTTAACCATCAAGGTACGCATCCCGAAGGGAGCGAATTAAAGTACATTACATGCCAAGTTCGAATTAAAAAGATACATCCAACATCAGTCATCGTACTTAAGTCCATTACATCAATGACTGCAAAAGCTTAAACTAGTGAGACTTGCTAACTAACTACTCATCGAAGTGATCGCTGTCCACATCGGAGACACCTTGGACTTCTTCTGGATCTTCCTCTTCTTCTTCATCTGTAGGTTCAGCTGCATTGTCATCCATCTGCACATCCTCTTCTTCTTCATCGGCCTCAATCACTTGAGGTCCACCCACATTAGGATACCTTGGTATGGGGTGAGGAATAGGAAATAGACGGTTGTTCAGTTGATGGTGCTCAACCTGAAGCTCTTCAAGCTGTTCTTGGAGTTCTTGCTCCCTTTGGAAAGCATTGTGGTTAGCCATAATCCAACCCTAACACCTTTCTTCTGCTAACTCTAAACCTACATCTCTATGATGGGTCACACGATCCAACTCTTGTGCTGCCTCATCTCTCTCTATAGCGAGGTTTATCAGCTGGTTATGAAGCTCGTCTCTCTCGCATGCTGTTTGACCCCACTGTTGCAGGCGATAATTTGCAATACCTCGAATCTCATCTACTTCTTGCTGAGCTCGCCCACATGCATTCGCCCTACGGCGATACTTGCGGGCATGCAACCTAAACTTGTGCTGGGCTGCCATTGCCTTGCCAGCTTCTTCTAGCACACTAGAAAGGGTGTCTTGCCTAACTCGATAAAGCTTCAAGATGGCCATCATAGCACTCATTCCAGCATTGTCGCTCTAAACACGTTCATCACGGCCTCGAACCAAGGCCTGGCCAACCTCTTGAGTCCACTCAGCCTCAGTAGGAGCCACTCGGGGAATGGATGAAGCTGGTCCACCCACTAACTCATCCCCGAAGCTCTGTGCTATATCCATAAGCACATCAAGGGTAGCAACTTGAGTGGCTTCCCATGGGCTTTGTCCATCAGTCTCAATGCTCCACCCATGCCACAACGGTCTCGTGGGGTTCTGCGGTACTATAAAGGTCACAACGTACCAAAGTACGTCTCCCAATGGTACCGCCTGCCTCCACATGTAGCAGGGTGCCTCCGGGTACCCAACTGAACTGAGCACCCTCTAGAGCAAGGTGGGAGTACCGAACTAGTCCAAAAAGGTGCTGCTACCAGTAGGAAACACGGGCACGGCCATCTGTATAAAAAAGGGATGCAACTCACGTGAGAGGATTATTTTGCTGAGAGATTGAACTTAATACTTGGGATAAGCAATTATAAGGGAGGGAGCAATGCAATATGAATGACATGAGTGAATATGATGCATGCTCGTTCCGTACGTCCTCACAAACCTAAGAAAATTCAAGTTTTAGCGGAATATACGGTGGCATACATACGTTCTCTCAATTAGCGATAACTAGTCGATCTACACGGTGCGTTATTAGCGTACCTGCAGAAAACTTCATTGCAGCCCAACCCAACAAGATATAATGCTAATAACAAAAGTAGTAACTAAGATACTCATATATACATCCCCAGATATATATACTTAGGTATCCAGACTACCCGACAGATGTACCCACAATTAAGTACCATCATATATACATGTATGCAACATGTAAATACTCCAGTAACCATAACTAACTCTCCCCTAGACCGACGGTTGGACGGTCATGCTCTCACAACTCACACTTATCTTATCGTAGAGGCAATTGATCCATACATTACCATTCAAGCGAATGACACCCATGCAATATCACGCCGCATGGACGATGAAATAGAAACAATTAATTTTCCCCAAGTTAGTAATTATATATAAGCCACCTAGAAGTCCTTAAGTGGGCTACAAGGGATGTGATCACCAGTACACCATAAAAATTTTGATTTTTGAACACTTATATATAACTATAAGTTGGAAAACCATTTTCACAACAAAAGCTTTTGTTTTAAATACCCGTATGACATGTTTAGTGTTGCATCTAGCTCTGATGCCAGCTGTCATAGAATCGACCAATTTATAAGAGCACAAGTAATAAAACAATCGCTGAAACGATCAATTTCTCGCACTTGAGCCCATATAAACCCAGTAGTTAACTGAAATCTCAAAGGATTTCAAACCAACTTGCATACAACCAAGATCACAGTAATTCAACATAACATATCGTACGTTACAACATTTCACAGACGGTTTGCAAATAGGTTACAACTTCTCAGAGTCATCGTTATTACAAAACAAGTGTTGTAAAGTACGCGGAAGCAAATAGTTTGACTTACACACCCGAGTTCAAATACAAATACTGGTTTGCTGATCACAGCCCGCAAAAGCATTCAGATAAGAGAAACAGAGATCATGCCCATGATCTAGTCTTCATCACCCGCCGGGTGGAGACAATACTTACAGAATCCCTGATATAGAAGGTCATCTGTAATAAGAGAGAATAAACCCTAAGTACGAGAATGTACTCAGCGAGACTTACCCATCGGAAACCAAAATAATGACACCAAGGATCATGCATAGCTTAATTTAATGGATCTGGCTGACACTTTCTTTTTTTGCGGAAAAGCATAAGTAATAATGATCAACTCTTAACCAGAACTAGCAGTGACTTTTAGCCATTAACCTGTCATCTATATTAGCACCTGTACTAAGCAATCATTTGATTAAGATGCAAACATTAATAACCATATCAGATATAAATCGTGGCAACATTATCATCATCGTCCATTTAACTATATCGTTAAATTAATTGAATCTACGTTGCCGCTGCTCAGTCAAGTTCTCACTATCCGGGAGAGACGGCGATTCGAATCGATTCCTATCCAGCTGGAGGGGTATTCCTAACACAAACCCTGCTTCTCCCATTAGGGTCGCAAACAAGTCACCTTTGGTACAACTCAGGAGAAAAATAAAAGAAAAGACGCGAGTTCGGACCGCCCTGCATTCTCAGAGAACCACTCTGCCAGGAAGTGCAGGATTTTAAGCACCTAACTCCCCTTGGGCTTACTGAAAGGTCCTAATGGCTAGAGGGGGGTGAATAGCCTAATAAAAATTTCTACAACAACACTTAACCAAATGGTTAGACAATTATGAGGCGAAGCGAGTGTTGCGCTAGCCTACTAAAAAATGCAAGCCACCTACCACAATTCTAGTTTAGATAGTGTCAATTCACACAAGAGCAATGACACTACCCTATGTTAGTGTGCTCTCAAAGGCTAACTAAAGAGCCACACCAACCAAGCATGTAAGCTCTCACAACTAGCTACACTAAAGAGCTTGTCAACTAGTTTGCGGTAAAGTAAAGAGAGTGATCAAGAGAGTTATACCGCCGTGTAGATGAATGAACCAATCAATCACGAAGATGAATAACAATGATGACCAATCACCTCGGAATCAATGATGAACACAATGATTTTTTACCGAGGTTCACTTGCTTGCCGGCAAGCTAGTCCTCGTTGTGGCGATTCACTCACTTGGAGGTTCACGCGCTAATTGGCTTCACACGCCAAACCCTCAATAGGGTGCCGCACAACCAACACAAGATGAGGATCACACAAGCCACGAGCAATCCACTAGAGTACCTTTTGGCGCTCCGCCGGGGAAAGGTCAAGAACCCCTCACAATCACCACGATCGGAGCCGGAGACAATCACCACCTCCGCTCGACGATCCTCGCTACTCCAAGCCGTCTAGGTGGCGGCAACCACCAAGAGTAACAAGCGAAATCCGCAGCGAAACACGATCACTAAGTGCCTCTAGATGCAATCACTCAAGCAATGCACTTGGATCACTCCCAATCTCACTATGATGATGAGTCAATGATGTAGATGAGTGGGAGTCCTTTAGCTAGGCTCACAAGGTTGCTATGTCAATGAAAATGTGCAAGAGTTATCCCTTGAGCTGGCCATGGGGCTATAAATAGAGCCCCAATCAAATAGAGCCGTTATACCCCTTCACTGGGCAAAACGCGCTCTGACCGGACGCTCCGGTCATACTGACCGGACACTGGCCCTCAGCGTCTGGTCGCCCGATGGACGCCACGCGTCACTAGCTTCAAACGCTGTTCGTCAGATTTCAACGGCTGCGAAGCTGACCGGACGCTCCGGTAAAACTGACCGGACGCTCCGGTAAAACTGACCGGACGCTGAAGCCCAGCGTCCGGTCGTTTCCAGTAAGCTCCCCGAGGCATGTTTTTTCGACCGGACGTGTCCGGTCCACCTTGACCGGACGCAGCCAGCGTCCGGTGCTCAACCCTAGCCACTGTGCCGTCTGACAGCTCGACCGGACGCAGCCTTTCAGCGTCCGGTCGCTGAGTGACCCAGCGTCCGGTCAGTAGACCGACGCCAGCATCATTTCGATCAACTCCATTTCAACTCTTACTTCTTCACCCTTGCTCAAGTGTGCCAACCACCAAGAATTTTGCATCCGGCGCAATAGAAAATAGACATTTCATTTACCCAAACCCATCTCAACCCTACAAACACCTTGTGCACATGTGGTAGCATATTTTCACAAATATTATCAAGGGTGTTAGCACACCACTAGATCCTAAATGCATATGCAATGAGTTAGAGCATCTAGTGGCACTTTGATAACCGCATTCCGATACGAGTTTCACCCCTCTTAATAGTACGACTATCAAACCTAAATGTGATCACACTCTCTAAGTGTCTTGATCACCAAAACAAAATAGCTCCTATAAGTTATACCTTTGCCTTGAGCTTTTTGTTTTTCTCTTTCTTCTCTTCAAGTGTAAGCCCTTGATCATCTCCATGCTATCACCATTGTCATGTTATGATCTTCATTTGCTTCTCTACTTGAAGTGTGCTACCTATCTCATGATCATTTGATGAACTAGGTTAGCACTTAGGGTTTCATTAATTCACCAAAACTAAACTAGAGCTTTCACTTACGCCAATGGCTCTCCGCACATCCTTACTACCTCCAGAATGCATCCAACCCCCACGGTTCCCGGCCTGAGTTGGGCTACTCGACTTCGTGGTCGGAACGACTTATTCGGCCAGCTAAGTGTTAGGCTACGTTCAACATGACATGAGGACGTACAGCGTATCGGTCCTTAAACGACACAGACGGAGTCACTATGTCCAAACCTACACAAGACTTCGCCCGGTCTTAATTCATTATTAACATGGTTCTTTTCCACGATAGCAAATATCGCCAACCGTGATCCACCTCATCCTAAAGCTCCCAGGTGATAGGAAATCACCTGACTTCTACCGCACTAAGCATGGCTAAGCATTTAACCCGTTCCTGAACTTAAATAGGATTCCAGTGCGATATTTGGACAAGGATGGATATATAATGCAACAATTGGTTCCAACCAATTCCTATACTTAATGCATCATCAATGAATAAAAGATACTCAAGATATTTGTAAAAACATGGGAGGCTTAATATGCTCCGGGGCTTACCTTTCAGGAAAGAGGAAGGTTGGTGGTCAGGGCACTCGGGCAATTCCTCCTCGGCGGCTGCTTCGTCGATTTCCTGCACCTCGGGCTCCTCCTGGTTGGCTCCCTCGAATTCCAGCAGCGTCACTCCCTCCGGCACACCTATTGCATGTATGCGCACGATAAATATCATGGATGCACATGAACGAAGTTAGGGATGCTCGGGGAATGCACATGCTCACTGCAGTCCGCATATTCCAACTTAAGCCCTATTCAAATCACTTTAACTTACCAAGTTTATACAACCTAATGTATAATTGCTCATCTTCAGTTAAGGACCTAGCACCTGCACCTAAGCATGTTCTCAAGTTAGGCTAGCCCCTAAACAATCAACAAGAACATTGCAACAAAGCATACACACAAGCATTTGTATTTAAGCAAAATAGGAACTATATAGCAGTATAGTAAACTAGCCATAACTGTAGATTTAGAAATGCAAATGACATGCAACAAGACAATTTGGAAAGCTTATGAAATTTTCTACAATTCATTTTCAGACCTCAAGGCATGATTCTAACCTTTACCAGGTCAAATTCTTTAATCAACAGAAATATGTCTTCACAAGACAGAGAGCAGGCAAAACTGTGATCCAACTTTAAACGACTGTAACTCCTAAACTACTAGGCCAAATGCCACCAAATTTTGACAGGAGCTATATACATAAGTTATCTACAACTTTTGTATTCACCATATTGCCAGCAAACCAAATTATCATGGGAAACTTTGCAAAGTCCCCAGAGCTGTCCAGAAGGACATAATGTAAGCAAAATAATTATTAACTTATGTTGCAAACACATAAATGGACGAAACCAACTCTACTCACTTATCACACATGTCACAAGAACACCAGAAAGTAAAGTGTTCACCACCAATTCATTTCTTTTAATGCCTTTCTTAATTTATTTAATTAATTAAGAGGAATAACAAACATATATGAGAACTACACCATTTAATCTACAAAAATTACAGTAGGTACTACATGATCCAAGTAGACTATTATGAAATTTTCACACCATTTGAGCAAGTATAACAGCCTACACAAAAATAATAAGACATAATGACTTAAAATGGCATAATTAGGAAACCTTAGTGAAAAGTGTCAAGAAATAGATTTTATATTTTTCCTAGCATCCATTAGGTACTAGGATACTCCCCCACAAAATTTCATGGTCATTATATTCCTAGATAATTTACAAAAATTCACACAAGGATCATTCAATGATAAAAGGAAAATCTATAACTCAAAAACCATACATGCAATGACTCTCAAATTTTTACCAAAGCTTCTACTAAGCAAGAATAGCTTATCCACAAAATTTCATAATTTTTGGAGCACAGAAACTCAAGATATAATTTAAACAAGTTTGTAAGTATTTAAAAACACATTTCAAGTTTCTATTTAATTCATCCAAAATTTCCACTTCAAGTGTTCATGTCATAGTTTTCCTAAATACTAGACTTCCCTATGATCCTAACAAAATTAGAATCACCCCATTTGGATCTACCAATTTGGAGATACAAATTTCAGAAAACAGCATTCAAAACTGGAGTTATTTGAACTGGCTTTTACTAAGCAGTCACTGACAAGTGGGACCCGCGGGTCAGACAACCCCACCGGTCAGTGAAAGGAAACAGGGGACGGCGCTGCGACGGCGTGGCAACGGCGTAACTCGCCGATGGCGAGGACTCCGGCGAGATGGTCGGCACCTACATGATCTACGTGACGAGCCGCGTCGAGTGATGCTACCAGAAGGACCTAGAGTTAACCAGAGATAGCTCGTCGACGGCCAAGGCGGCACGGCGGAGCTCCGGTGGCAGTGTGCTAGCGACGGTGAGCCCCCATGCCTCATCCGAGCTCGGTACGAGCTTCACTAGGTCACCACGGGGCTAACAAAGAAGAAAAAGGAGGCCGAGAGGGATCCTAGCTATCCCGACCACGGCAGCCTCGAACTCCGGCGAGGTCGCGCTCATGGCGGTGGCGACGGAAATGGCAAAATGTGCCCTCACCTCGACTCAATAGGCTCAGCAAAGCGGTGGAGGAGGTAGAGGAGGACACAGCGGAGCTTTGGGCTAGCTAGAGCGATGTAAGACGCGACGGCGAGCGCGCGCGAGCTCGGCGGGGCAATGGCGACGGCGATGGCTTGCTCTTTTCTGTGCTATGGATGCGCGCGAGAGAGAGGAAACGACTGAGAGCGAGCGGAGCGGCAGCAGGCGTCCTCCTCTTCACGCCGGCCAGCGCGCAGCGCGGTCAGGGCCAGCCAAGCGCGTGGTGGCCATGCGGCGGCAACGGCCTGCGGCCAGTCGGCCACTGTGCCGGCCTGAACTTCTCGATTCAGAGCCCATAGTGAAGACTGACAGAGCAAGTTCAACGCTCCTTATCTCCTAAACCGTGATGATTCAGCTCATCGTGTAGTTGACAAAGTTGTAGAACTAAGTGAGATCTTCAACTTTGCCAATTGGATCTTGAGCTAGTTCGGCTTGGTTAGGGAGCTACAACGTGAACAAGTCGGGTACAGGAAACTGAAATTGTATTTCATACTTAGAAATTTTTCTAAGTGTTGAATCAGCCCTCAACACTGACTTGTGGGCCCTTTTTGAGCATGTTGTGCACATTTTCATGACTTGGCTTCTAAACAAACTTTGTTCCTTATAAAATTTGCTACAACTTTGCTTTAGGTTGCTCAGACATGCAAACATTCTAAGCTATACGTTTTAAACAGTCAAACTCAGGAGCTCTAGGGGTCCATAATGGTCAAACCATGACTTGGAAACATAATTAGGCAAAATGATCAACATGAACATTGTTCCTAATGACATTCTAAGTATAACTAAGTTGCTTAAGAGGATTATTAGCCACACCACACATTGGTCACACCAAAATCAAGCATCACATGCATTGAAATAAGGAAAAACAAGTGAAAAGTTACCTTTGTTTCAAAGTCATGTTTCACATGTTTCATGATTTTGTTGCATAGTACTAACCATGTTTCACTAAAGTGAGTTGCACATGTTGCACTTGAGTGTTGCACACTATTCATTTCATAAAACAAGCACACATGAAATATAACAATATGTTGCAATGTTTCGAAAACATGTTTCATGCAATATAAGCTCATGAATGGATGAATGATGCTCATGTTCATGAAATGCAAGTGCAAATGTGGAAGCCAAACACCTGGGGTGTTACAATTTATATTCCCACTTCATATAAAAGTTTAAGTATTCTTTTTTTATTTAGAAATCTTTAAGTTATTTTAAGCATGTTTTGGGAATAATGTTGCTGAGAATGTTTAAGTTTAAGAAAATTTTCTTTAGTGCAATTTACTCGGTTAATTTTTTTGCATTTTTTGAATAAGTTCTAAGTCTCAGTTTTAGCTTAAGTTCCGGTATTAATTTATGTTTTCATGAGCATTTTATGCACTAAGATTAAGTTTTGCTTAAGTTTGCATTAAATTATAAGTTTTTGTATATACAACTATATCCACCACTGTATAATAAGATAGCCTCTGGTTAAATGGAACCAACAAGAAGTTTAATCGGGGATTACTCATAATTGATTTCTAACCAAAGTTGACTTTAATTATGAGCTATTAAGATGGATTTGGTTTATTTTCTGCACAACGGTGATGCAAACTAAAATTCTTAAGCATGCTGTTATGTTTAGGCTAAGTTAAAATCATGTTAATCTAAGTTCTAATTTACAATTGGTATCGGAGGTCGTAGATGTAGCAGATGATTTGACTTCATCGCCTGAGGAATTGGACGTCCTCTGTCAGTGAAGAACGTGAGTTGCTGGACGGGAAGCCTACTAGATGTACCTACACTAGATGGACGTGGGAGACAGCCTTCCTAAACCCTCCAGCGCCTTAGTGACCGGTTGTGTGATTTGTTTCACGTGGATGGAACCGCCACGGGTGTCTCCTCTTATTTATAGATGCGCTGTGGGTCAGGGGGCTGAACCCTAGAAGATCTAAGGGTTGCTGTCGATCACGGCAGATCTTATTTAGTTGGAAATAAATGACAGGTGGACTAAAAACTTAACACTTAATTAATCTCATAATTAAGTTTGGGATTAGCCGAACCGATCACATTCCAACACCTAGACCTGTTGAGGATCCGACATCGGACTAGTAGAAGTAATATCACGCCAAGGCAGAGGGGTTAACCCCGCCGGCATCCTCGTATCTGTGCCTCTCCCGTTGGCAATAGAAATCCCTTTCCCGAAACCCGAAATCCTAACATCAAATTCCTTACCACTGTCCTGTCGTCCAACGCCCCACCGGTGACCTCGCCATCGGCCGCTCAGCCAAACATCCTCCCCTTCCCCCTAATTCCAACGGCAATGTGACATGTGTGTCACTCCGGTAGCGATGCACACACACCAAATAAAGATTGTGATTTTAGAAAGCTACTTACACCTGATTTGTCATCTTTCTACCAATTACATTTTTTGCATGACCGTGTCTTTAGGACATATATTTCATTAAGAGGAGGTACAAAGTTTAGTATAGGCTGAACCGACGATAATCTTCCAAATACAGGTAACCCCTCCTGATCACTTAAAAAGAGAGACAATTTGAGCTAGTTACACTTTTTTGACACAAACGGCAGGGGAGTCCCCTACCAATTGTTTTGCTTTTTCATTAAATGAAAGAATACTATGTACAAGATATAGTACAAGGCATCCAGGCCCAAAAAGAAAAAAGAAAGGAAGTTACATAAAACTGTCTCTCCAAAAATTAAGTGCAGCTTGCCTACTGGCTTTGGCTTTGGTACATACCAAGCCAAGTTCAGCCTTGAAATGTCTCTTCCACTGATTGATATTAATTTGCCCATTGTCAAAAATAACTCCATTTCTAGTTGTCCAAATAACCCAGCAGGCCGTAATAATTATTTCTCTGAAAATGCTGTTATCAAAGGCTTCTCTAGCTTCCAGAATCATATCTAGTGGACTGATATTCAGGTTCCAAATTATAGGAATGGTGGCCCAACAATCTCTACTAAAAGGGCATTCAAAGAATAGATGGAAGCTAGTTTCTTCACAACCCAAACTGCACAATACGCAGCTATAGTCCTCCAAGAACATATTTTTCCTTCTCAACAAATTTCTAGTGTTCAATCTGTCCCTAAGTAGGAGCCAGAAGAAGAATTTGTGTGTTCCTAAATTATCTGAGGCCCAAAGCCACTTGAACAATGGGGAGGCTGGATGAAACCGATAAGCTTACCATAATCTTTCTTGCTGCTATATTTTGCTGAGCCCCAAGTATAACTCCAGATGTCATTTACATTTTCATCCCACTGTCTAGAATCAATAGAGGCCTGTATTTCTTCCAGTTGGACTGCAGCTTGTTGGGAAAGTGGCAGCCTGAACAATCTATCCTCTTCATTATCTAGGAAGAATGTGATGGAGCATTTTGGCTTTCTAGCAAATGAGAAGAGGTGAGGGAACTTATCTTTCAGAGCTTGCCCATCCCATGGATCTGACCAGAACATAACTGAATTGCCTTTGTTAGGATAACAAGTAGCTAATTCCTGAAACTTACTGAATAATTTCATGACATCCTTCCACCAGAAAGTTCCAATTGGGCTTCTAGCATGTGGAGGTGTTTGGCTATTGGAGTAGAATTTATCCCAGGTTAAGCTGACCCAAGGAACATCTGCATGATTGACAAATTTATCCAGAAATTTCAACAGAAGAGCATCATTCTGACTTTGAATGTCTATTATTCCAAGTCCTCCTTGATCTTTTGGTTTGCAAGCAACCTCGCATGCAGCTAGACATTTTCCTTTCCTATGAATGTCACCTTTGCTCCACAGGCAATGTTTTCTGTACACGTCAATTTGCTTTATGATTTGTGGGGGGATTTTCAAACTACACATGTAGAAGGTTGGGACTGCTGAAAACACTGAGTTGACTAGGATCCACAGAGCTAGTTACACTTACACAAGATCCACAGAAGCATGGCTTTGTCTCATTTAATCGCTGTGACATATGACTTTCTGATTGCATGCAAGTTAGGGGGTGTTTGGATCCGGTGACTAAAGTTTAGGAGGTGTTACATAGGGGTGTCGTATGGGGTGTTCGGATACTAATAAAAAAATAAATTACAGAATCCGTCAGTAATCCGTGAGACGAATTTATTAAGCCTAATTAATCCGTCATTAGCACATGTTTACTGTAGCACCACCTTGTCAAATCATGGACTAATTAGGCTTAAAAAATTCGTCTCGCAAAACAGTCTCAATCTTTGTATTTAGTTTCGTAATTAGTCTATATTTAATACTCCATGCATGTGTCCAAACATCCGATGGGACAACGACTAAATTTTAGGAGGTGAATCCAAACACCCCCTTAATGGCTGTTTCTCTCATGCTCATTCTTTCTCTTGGTAATCGATAGGCCTCGTTTTGTATTGTCGTTGCTTTATTAAAGCCCTTGCATTCTTCTTGGACATGAGCATCGATGATATCTAGCACCCGATCTGGAAAATTTCTCTCCACAAAGCTGATAATGCTGAGTTCACCTTCAAACATAGGATCAGTTGGTCTTTTTCCTATTAGCATCTCCAGAAGTATTACTCCAAAACTATAAACATCCCCATAGGTAGTTGCATGAACAGTTTGAGCATACTCTGAAAAAATAGAGGAAAACAATTATTGTTGCACAACAGATTGATTTATACAAGTACATGATGAGATGACAACATTCTAGATTTATACCTGGAGCTATATACCCTATGGTTCCGTCACTGCAAGTGAACTATTACAATTTGAATGTCCAGCTGCTATTGACCTGGAATCAACAACAAGACTTGCAATGCCAAAGTCCCCCAAATGAGCATTCATGTCATCATCAAGAAGGATATTAGTTGGTTTCAGATCACAGTGAACAATAGGCCTTCCACAGTCATGGTGTAAATAGGCCAATGCATCAGCTACATCAACACATATGTTTATTTTTTGAGCTAACTCTAAACCTTTTGGAGCTACACCTACACCACCACGTTTCTGATGCAACCATGTATCCAAATTGCCTCTGGCCATGAACTCATAAATTAGGGCTTTGAACTCGTTACCATTATTGTCTATAGTTGAACATGCAGTTAGTATAGGAAGAAGGTTCCGATGCCGGATGATTCTCAAAGCCTCACATTCTGAAACAAAACTTCGGTCTGCAAATCTTATATTAAGGTCAAAAACCTTAATAGCAACTTGGACTTTTGCTTGATTTAACTTCCCTCTGTATACTGAACCGTAGCTTCCTTTTCCAATTAAGTTGGACTCCGAAAAGTTCTGTGTAACTTGAGCTATATCATTATAAGAAACTCTAGGGAACTTTTTACCAAAAGAAAGGACCAATAAGTATGGCCTTCTTGATGTTTTCTTCCCAAGGAATATAATGTAAATTGACATCCCAAGTGACATGAAGGCAAATACTAGAGTTGGTAAGATGATCAAATAGTGTTTCCATTATGTTCCCCGAGTAACTGCAGGGCACGCAGGCATATGAAGATCCATCACTCCTCCACAAAGCCCCCAATTGCCAATGAGAGAAATAGCTGTTGCATTTGCAAATACTCCATTGATTGGTATTTCTCCTTGAAGATAATTGTATGAAAGATCCAGCTTATTGAGAAGTGGTAGATCCTTCAAAAAGGTTGGAATGGTGCCAGACAATTTATTGTGAGAAAGATTTAGTGTTTTCAGGCTCTGTAGGCCCTTAAATGATTTTGGAATGTTTCCTATGCGGTAATTCTGGTCCATTTTGAGGGTTTCTAATTGTTGGCACTCGCCAAAGGTTTCTGGGATTTCTCCACTAATCTTGTTTGATGAAAGACTAAGGTCTGCGAGCTGTTTAAGTTTCCTAATATCTAGAGTTATGTCACCTTGTAGGTTGTTGTGGCTAAGGTCCAACAGTATGAGTCCTTGAATGTTTCCGAAGTTTGGTGGTATATACCCTTCAAAATTGTTATAGGTAAGGAACAACTGCTGGAGGCGAGTAAGATTTCCCAAGTAGGCTGGTATGGGACCCTCAAATTCATTTCCTTCTAGGTCAAGGATTGCCAGCTGAGTAAGGTTGCCAATTGAGTACGGGATTGGCGCAGTGAAGTTGTTCCATTTCAGGAACAGTCTTTGTAGGCTTTTTAAATTTTCAAGCCATCCTTCAATTGTACCACTGAAATTGTTGTTACCTAGTCCCAGCCAACTTAAGGCACTAAGTTTACCTATACTCTGTGGAACTTGCCCAGACAAGCTGTTTCCACCCAACAGAAGCGTGCGAAGGCTAGTGGATAGATTACCGATTGATGATGGTAGAGATCCCTGGAGCTCATTGTAAGAGAGTGAGAGTGACTCGAGAAGTTCCCAGACAGCCACTTGCATTTTTGCTTGAGTTAACTTCCCTCTATATACTGAACCATAGCTTCCTCTGCCAATAAGGTTGGACTCGGAGAAGTTCCCTGTAGCTTGAGCTAGATCCTTGTAAGAAACTCTAGGAAATTTCTTACCAAAAGAACGCAATATTAAGTATGGCCTTCTTGATTTCTTCTTCTTAAGGAGTATGACATAAACTGACATCACAAATGACACGAAGCCAAATATCAAAATCAATAAGATAGTGAGATAGAGTTTCAGTTCTATACTCCGAGAAACTGCAGGGCATGAAGGCATATGGAGATCTTTCACTCCTCCACAAAGCCCCCAGTTGCCATTAAGTGAAACAGCTGTTGCGTTTGCAAATACTCCATTTATTGGTATTTCTCCTTGGAGATGATTATAAGATAGATCTAGGTGAGTGAGAAGCTCCAAACTACTTAAAGTTGTTGGGATGAAGCCTGAAAAATTGTTGTGGGAAAGATTGAGGATGTTCAAAGTCGCCAAGTTTCCTAAAGACAACGGAATGCTTCCTGTGAGAATATTCTGGTCCAATTCGATGACATTCACTTAAATTGGCAGGGATTTCTCCAAAAATTCTGTTGGACGACAGACGTAGTTCGGTGAGTTGTGGAAGATTACTAAACTCTGAAGGTATAGGAGGTATGGCACCCTGTAGATTGTTATGGCTAAGGTCCAACAGTGTGAGTCATTGAATGTTTCCGAAGTTTGGAGGTATGGCACCCTGCAGATTGTTATTGCTAAGGTACAACTGTTGTAGTCTAGAAAGATTTCCCAAACTGGCTGGTATGGGACCCTCAAATTCATTTCCTCGTAGGTCAAGGATTGCCAGCTGAGTAAGATTGCTAATTGAGTAGGGGATTGGCCCAGCGAAGTTGTTCCATTTCAGAAATAGTCTTTGTAGGTTTTTTAAATTTTCAATCCATCCTTCAGTTGTACCAATAAAATTGTTGTTACCTAGTCCCAGCCAACTTAAGGCACTAAGTTTACCTATACTCTGTGGAACTTGCCCAGACAAGCTGTTTCCACCCAACAGAAGTGTTTGAAGGCTAGTGGATAGATTACCGATTGATGATGGAAGAGATCCCTGGAGCTCATTGTAAGAGAGTGAGAGTACTTGTAGAGATCTACAGTTTGTTAATGCACTCAAAAATTCCCAGTCCTGGTTGTTTCTTGCTACAAGCTGGTTATACTGAAGGTTTAGCCAAGTCAAATTTGAGAGTTTTCCCAAAGAAGTAGGAATTTTCCCATTGAAATTATTAGATGATAAATCTATCTTCCGTAGCCCTAGAGCGTTATTGCCTAAGGAAGCTGGGATGGGACCTTCAAACCTGTTATTTTCCAACGTAAGCTCTACGAGATTAGGAAGAAGTTCTGCTATGTTGGATGGCAATGCCTTGCCTAGCATATTGAACTCTAGACTAAGATATTGTAGAGAAGAAAGACGAAAGAAGGCTTCGGGAATTTCACCTGAAAGCATACTGTCACCTAGGATCAAGGTAGTTAATAACTTTAATTGGCCAAGCTCACCAGGAATGCTTCCCTCGAGTTGATTTGATCGCAAATTGAGATATCCTAGATTTGATAATAGGCCTAATTTCTGAGGAATTGAACCCACTAGCAAGTTTGAAGATAAGTCAAGGGCGGTCAAGTTGGAGCAGTTGGTAAGGTCATCAGTAATGTTCCCAGACAGACTGTTGTTGTTCAAATAAAGGATATGCAGTTGTTGGAGGCGGCCAAGAAGAGGTAAGGGGCCAACAAAATTATTATAGGAGAGGTCAAGATAATTTAGGAAGGTAAGGTTGCCAAGAGAGGAGCTGATTTGGCCGGACAAACTTTGGCCTGTGAGTTGGAGTCCGAAGACGTGGAATGGTGGTGTCGTGGTGCACTCGACACCATTCCACCGACAAAAGTGGGAATTCAAGGTCCAATTGCTCAAGGCTCCAGATGGATCGCTGACGCCCTGCTTGAAACCGAGCAGTGCCTGCAGATCTATTCTGTTCTGACGAATGGTTGAGCAATGGACGTTTCCAACTCCATAGCACAGCAGCAGCAACGGCAATAGTGTAAGGATGGGAATGGCGAGTCTCGCCTGCTGCTTGGAAGGACACATGATGCACCTTACTGCCACCTGCAAAACAAAAATCATAAACCTCGGGGCGTATTATGTTTACATGCTCAAACTTGAGGAACTATGTCGCTCCCATGCTGTAAGCAGATGTTTGAGCAAGCTTGCAATCTTTGTTGGGTATGGAAATGCTCTATATTATTGTTAGAATGAAGCCAACAGAAGAAAGGTTAAATATTGACGAATTTCACACTTGATTCCCAGAAATAAGTACTATAATCATGCCTGACAGAGGACTAAGAGGGGGATGAGAGAGAGAATAGGGTAGGACAGGGTACCTGTGCCGGAGAACAGGGGACACAACAGAGCAGCCTTGTTGTTCTGCTTTGTTCTTGCCTCGAACCGATGTTTGATCTGTGGAGTTTGAGCTGGATGCTCAGCTGGCTGAGGTACCGGGGGTTTAAAAACAGTTTTACGGCACCACAACACCCACACATTGTGACGCTGACGCCTTCCATAGCTTGACCGCCGTTTCAACTCACTATTCAACCATCTTTTATAAGTTAGATCAAACAGTCCCTGCTAAAAATTAGCTAGCTAAAAATTAGTAGCCATTAACTATCAGCTAGCTAATTTTTAGTACTAATGGATCCAAAAAATCCCTAATAGCTGCTATTTTTAGTTAGCTAATTTTTAATAAGGGAGCGTTTGGATCCACTTACTAATAGCTACTAATAGGGGGTTTGACGGTAGGTCAAAGGTACATATGAACTATTAACATCTATTAGCAAAAAAAACATGCTAATGAAACTAATACTTAGTAACCCTCTAACTTATAATTAGCAGGTCTGTCCATTAGTACTAATTTTAGCTACTAATTTTTAGTGCTAATGTATATATTCCCAAGCTGATGTGCGACCTGTCTGGTGCGGTTTCGCTGCTGACGAAAATTAGCTCGTGGAATGGTCTACCGACGCTGAATTTTCGTTCCCAAATCGGATTTTGTTCCTTGTGATGATCGGTCTTCCAGAACGCATCGTGTGGGCACGATTCGTTCACGGGTTATCTCGGATAAATTTGCCGGTCCAGTCAACTTGTGTGTATCCAATGTGGACAAAAAAATGTATGTAGCATCAGTCTGTAGTTATGTGCAACGCCGTGTTTCACACGGCGGTGAGTATCGATGGAACTGGAGTAATATTGACTTTAATTTCTTGTTATGTATTGCTAGTCCATGAGATGAAAACAGGACAGGAAACCCCGACCGACGGTTCCTTTTTTTTTTACCATTTTTACGGATCCATTTTTACTCAGAAATTTCCGATCTATTTCACATTTTTTCGTTTAGTTATCGATAATGATTAGACCCGGGCATCCCCTCCAGATGGATCAACCCGCTCGCTCGCATCGCATGCCGCACGTCTCCACCTCACTCTACCTCGCTACTCCTTCCACCAGATCCACCGCGCGGCGAGAGATCCGGTGGTGGTGGGTGTTGGAATATAAGTGAATTGCCCACATCTCCCCATCAGCTTAAGCTTTTGGGTTGAGTTGGTTGGTGCATGCAACTTAATATGGTATCAAAGCCAGATGTCTCGAGTTCGAATCCTGGTTAGCACAATTAAATGAAATAATTGATGTTCACTCCTATTCCACGTCTGAGGCCTGAGAGAGCCTCCACGTGAGGGGGAGTGTTGGAATATAAGTGAATTGCCCACTTCTCCCCATCAGCTTAAGCTTTTGGGTTGAGTTGGTTGGTGCATGCAACTTAATAGTGGGGAATCTAGCACCGGCTGCAGGGCTGTGTGTCCAACATGCAGAGTAGGATAACGACGGCCACGAAGGGGTCTCCACCAGCCTCGTGGTATGCGGAGTCGATCTGGTCGATGATGGCGACAGTGTGGCTGCCTCCAGTGAACTCCACGTGTCAGCGAGCCTCCATTTCGTAGGTAGCAAGTAGATGTTGCGCCTGAAAGCGCACGTTGCAAGCGTCTGTTTCAAGTATTCACAGATTTCGAAGTTATGTTGCAAGTGTTTTATATGGATGTTGCAAAAGTTGACCAGGATGTTGCATATGTTGCAATGGTTATACACGCATGTTGCAAACATCTGTTCTCAATGTTTCATCTGTTTTTTGAGACGTATGTTGCAAGAGTGTTTATCTGGATATTGCATATGTTTCACATATATATGTTGCAAGTGTTTTATCTGGATGTTGCGTATGTTTGCAATGATTTTAAGTGTTTTTCAGGTATTTTTGCAAGTGTTTTATATGCATGTTTTAAGTGTTCTATTTGTCTTCATACGTATGTTGTAAGTGTTGCATCTGGATATTTTAAAAGTAGATCGGGTATTGCATCTCCCTCCTCGCCTTATGTTGCCTCGCCATAGTGTCTCATCGCCTGCTGCCTTGCATCCTTCTCGGAGTGCGAGGGGACACAACGGGACCGGTGGAGGGGGTGAGCCGGAGGATGGCGATGCGGACGCGAGCGCGCGCTATCCTCTTCTTTGTTACGCGGGCAGGGCAAGTATACCCCTTCATTGTTCTGTTACACTGTGAATAGCCTGAGATCAGACTCCCATTGGTGAACCGCAACGCCAGCCCACGGTTGGTGGACTCGCTTAACAGTTGGCTAGATGTGACTGGACGCGTCCTGGCCACCGGACGTCCAGCACTAGCATCTCCATTCGTGATTGTTAAACGATTTCACCGATCGTGGGCTGGCGTCGTAGCCCACCAACGGGAGTCCGATCTCAGGCTGTTCACAATAACAGAACAACGAAGCGGTATACCTTGCCCATCCCGCATAACAAACAAGGGGAGAGCGCGCGCTCACGTCCGTGCCGCCATCCCCCGGCCCGGCTCCTCCACCGGCCCCCGCACACCCCTTTGCAGTTTTTGAGAAGGATGCAAGGCAGTACAAGATGATGGGGAAGACACTGTGGCAAGTAGGGTCGGAGACAAGCCCCCCCCCCCCTCCCCCACCCCCCCTAATGTTCCATGGGCTTCATTAGATGTCCTGGTTAATCACCCTAAACAATCCCTGCTTAAGTCTAGCTGTGCAGTTTGCCGTCGTTTTCTTCGGCTCTCCGTGAGTGTTGTTGCCTGTCGCAGCACCCTATGCAGCCCTCTTAGCAGAGCTGCTGAACGAGCACCGAACATGCAGTTTAGAAAGCTTCAAGCTGCCAAGCTAGAAACCGGAAGAGACGCTAAAGAGGCAAGGTACTGCAGCACGCGTCACAATAGTACTAGTTTGTTTTTTTCTCCATTCTCAAATCAGTGAATCATATCTTAAAGCCAAAGGTCACTAAGTGGCTAGATTAAATAATTGTAATATTATCCTATCCATTTAGACATTTAGCATCTGCCCCAGACGAAGAGGTAAAACAATTGCCAGTCTTTTTAAGCCGATAATGAGGATCTGGTAGCGATAGCGGTGAAAACACCAATGCTATCAATAACATTTAAGTTAGTGCAGATGTAATGCAAGCACCTTTATAATTATTTTTATATATACTTTACTTCATATTTTTTTATCATCCTATAAATTTTGTCGACACTCAGATGCCTCAGCGGATTGGCTCCTCTATGTATGGATCCTAGCTCCGCCCCTGGTGGCTAGGCAGCAAAAGGCGAGGAGGTGATGCAACACTCGATCTACTTTTGAAACATCCAGATACAACACTTGCAACATATATATATGAAGACAGATAGAACACTTAAAACATGTATATAAAACACTTGCAAAAACACCTTAAAAATATTTAAAATCATTGTAAACGTACGCAACATTTGGATAAAAACACTTGCAACATATGTGTGAAATATATGAAACATCCTGATAAACACTCTTGCAACATACGCCTCAAAAAATAGATGAAACATTGGAAACAGATGTTTGAAACATACGTGTATAACTATTGCAACATATGCAACATCCTAGTCTACTTTTACAATATTTATATAAAACACTTGCAATGTAACTCCAAAACATCTGCAAACGCTCGAAACAGACGCTTGCAAGTACGCTTTCAAGCCTAATATCTACTGCTTACGAAGGGCTCGTTTGGCACGGCTCCTGCCGGCTCCGGCTCCGCCATAGTAGCGCTACTGTAGCACGGAGCCGGAGGAGCCTGAAATCGTGGCTTCACCGGCTCCGGCTCTTCCCAGTTCATTTTCTGCCTCGATTTCTGAAACGGCTCCTGCTACAGTGCAGCTGCAGTGTTACGCGCGCGGAGGAGCCGGAGACGGAGGAGCTGCGCCAAAGAGGACCGAAATAGAGGCTTACCGACATGTAGAGTTCACGAGAGATAGCTGCGTTATCGCCACCATCGACCATATCGACTCCTCATACCAGCGCCAGAGTCACCACCATCACCACATCTCTCGTCGCGGCGAGATAGAATGGGAAAGAGGCGTGCGATACGGGCGAGCGGCACGATCGGGTTGGTCCGGACCGGATCTAATCATTATCGAAGCACGAACGAGGGAAAACTCGAGGAACATTCTGTACGAGCGGGCTTCCGAGAGTTCAGTTCAGACTAACTTCGGCCCACTAGATGAGCTGCTCGCTGAATTCGGCCCGCACAGACGGCAGGACGCGACGGCCCACGTGCACACCTCGTCTCCTTCCTCCTCCCGAAACGCGATGGCGCTGCCGTCCACGTGCCACCGTCGCGCGGCTGCCGGGTAGGAGTATGGCCTAGGGGTTAGGGATTTTGGGGAAGGGATACACTCGCGAGGCACAGGCATAGAGGGATTGGGTGGCCGGTGGTTGGCTTTGGACGCAGTTTGTGGGTGGGGCGACTAGGTGGCAGGGCGCCGCCGGGCGCGGGAGCGTCAATATGGCGTCTCCGGCGAAGCCTGGTGAGCGCGGCGACTTCTGTGGCGGTAGAAGATGCTGGAGACAAGGAATGCTACGCCATCGCGCGTTGTGGCCTTGTGGGCTGCGAGGAAATTGGAGCAGAGAATGGCGTAGGTGGCATAATTACTTTTGTAGCACTAGCACGGATTGCATAACCGCCCCAGCCAACGGCGGTTCGTTGTTGAATGCGTGGAAGACGCCAAGACGCAGCACGGCAGCACGCCGCCACATCCGAATTTCCAAAGGTATGTGAAGCATCTCGTTTCTTTCGTACTTTGTGGAGTGGTAGGGGTTGGGGGCAATTGAAATTTGGTGTTTGGATAAGCTGTCCAGTTAGATTAGTAGTGTGGTACTGTGGACTGTGGTTACATATATTCAGTCTGATCTGGAGATTATTTCTGCTAATCCTTGTATAAAATTGTCACCGAGTACCCCCAGTCACACAAGAGAAGCGCGTCGATGTAGTTGAAAGACACTTCGTCAAATCATTGATGCTTTACTAAAATCAGAATTTAAATGTTAAACCAAATGTGTGTATGAACTAGTACTAGCTCATAACTTCCCTGCCCAGTACACAATTTTCTGCCAGTGTTATTCATCAATTTCGATGTACAAGGCTAATTTACTATCCTCATACCTATTGCATTAAAAAAACAACCTAAGACAACTACATTGGTCCTAGCAAAGCATGGCTTGCTCTTGCTTAATTGCTGCAACATATGACCTTCCGATAGAGTGTAAGTAAGCAGCTACTTCTCTCATATTCATCCGTTCTCTTGGTAATAGACGCGTGCAAGAAATAGCAACTTGCACGAGGGACAACAAGCATCGACGGGCCTCATTTTCTGTGCCCACTGTTGCTTGAATAAAGCCTTTGCATTCTTCTTGGAGACAAGTATCAATGATACGTAACATTTGATCTGGGAAGTTTCTCTCTACAAAGCGAACAATGTTGAGTTCACCCTCAAACATAGAGTCGGTTGGTCGTTTGCCTATCAGCATCTCTAGAAGTACTATTCCAAAACTGTAGACATCCCCACTGGTTGATGCATGAACACTTTGAGCATACTCTAGAAACACAGATAAAAAATCATTGTTTAATATGGTGCAGAGTGTGGATGTTCATGGGTATAACAGGTCAATTGGTACTACAGAGAAAGGATATGGGAATGATCTTTACCTGCAGGGATATATCCGACAGTTCCTGTCACAGCGACTGAACTACTGGAACTAGAATATCCAAGTAGATTTGCAATGCCAAAGTCTCCTATACAGGCATTCATATCGTCATCAAGAAGGATATTGGTTGGTTTCAGATCACAGTGGACAATACGCCTTTCACAGTCATGGTGCAAATAGACCAATGCATTGGCTATGTCAATAGCTATGCTTATTCTTTGAGCTAAGCCCAAAAGTTTTGCAGATACACTACAACGTTTTTGATGCAACCATGTATCTAAACTCCCATTGTGCATGAACTCATATATTAGAGCTTTGAAATCATTGCCTCTGTTGTCTATAGTTGAGCATGAAGTCAGTATAGGAAGAAGGTTCCGATGCCGAATGATTCCCAAAGCCTCACATTCTGATATGAAGCTTCTGTCTGCAAATTTCATGCCAAGGTCAAAAACCTTAACAGCCACTTGCATTTTTGCTTGAGTTAACTTCCCTCTATATACTGAACCATAGCTTCCTCTGCCAATAAGGTTGGACTCGGAGAAGTTCCCTGTAGCTTGAGCTAGATCCTTGTAAGAAACTCTAGGAAATTTCTTACCAAAAGAACGCAATATTAAGTATGGCCTTCTTGATTTCTTCTTCTTAAGGAGTATGACATAAACTGACATCACAAATGACACGAAGCCAAATATCAAAATCAATAAGATGGTGAGAGAGAGTTTCAGTTCTATACTCCGAGAAACTGCAGGGCATGAAGGCATATGGAGATCTTTCACTCCTCCACAAAGCCCCCAGTTGCCATTAAGTGAAACAGCTGTTGCATTTGCAAATACTCCATTTATTGGTATTTCTCCTTGGAGATGATTATAAGATAGATCTAGGTGAGTGAGAAGCTCCAAACTACTTAAAGTTGTTGGGATGAAGCCTGAAAAATTGTTGTGGGAAAGATTGAGGATGTTCAAAGTCGCCAAGTTTCCTAAAGACAACGGAATGCTTCCTGTGAGAATATTCTGGTCCAATTCGATGACACTCAACTCTTGACATTCACTTAATTTGGCAGGGATTTCTCCAAAAATTCTGTTGGACGACAGACGTAGTTCGGTGAGTTGTGGAAGATTACTAAACTCTGAAGGTATAGGACCTTCTATTTTGTTGTGCGCAAGGACACATTTGGTCAATGTTTGGATACTAAAAACCTCTGCAGGTAGGATACCCTGTAAATTATTGTTTGAAAGATCCAAATGCGAGAGTTGTTGAAGGTATGACAAGCTTGTTGGTATGGTGCCACTGAAGTTATTTTGTTCAAGAGAGAGTTTCGCCAACTGTGTGAGATTGCCAATGGAGGATGGGATATGCCCACTGAAGTTATTTTGCTTAAGTTCTAGATTTTGCAGTTTTATTTGCGGTCCAACCCATTCGCTAACTGTACCCATCAGACTGTTGTTACTTAGTGCCAAGCTAACCAAGCCAGTCAAGTTCCCTATGCTTGCCGGAACTATCCCAGATAAGTTGTTGTCGTCCAAAAGTAGATATTCAAGTCCGGTGGGCAGCTCACCGGTATAATTAGGAATGGATCCACTTAGCCGATTCCCAGCTATTGAAAGCACATTCAGATTGGTACAGTTTCTCAAGGAATATAAGAATTCCCAACTTTGGATGTCTGGTGTTTCAAGATTGTTGTCCTCAAGGTTTAGTTTATATAGCTTAGTGAGCCTACCAAAAGAAGTTGGAATTACACCTGTGAAATAGTTAGCACCTAGAGCTATAAGCTCGAGCCCTGAAGCATTGCCTAATGAAGCTGGGATTTGACCTTCAAAGTTGTTACTGTAAAGTATAAACTCAACGAGATTAGGAAGCGCATCGCCGAGGTTGGATGGCAACATCCCATGCAGCCTGTTCCCGCCCAAGTCCAGCCCTTGGAGCCAAGGCATATTGAGTAGGACTGTTGGGAATTCTCCGGATAGCATATTGCCACTGAGGAACAGAATAGATAAATTTGACAAAGCTACAAGCTCATTGGGGATGCTACCTGTGAACTGATTATTAGGTAGAGATATTTTTCGAAGCTGAGTGTTGTTCAGGGTTGGTGGGATAAGTCCGGTTAGATTATTGTAACCAAGGCTTAATAGTGATAACTTGGACAGCAGACCAATTTTCAGGGGAATTTCACCCTCTAGAAAGTTGTGGTAGAGGACTAGTTCCCTAAGATTGGAACAGTTTGTGAGTGTATCTGGAATAATCCCTTATAGCGAGTTACTGTTCAGATCAAGCAACTCCAATCTGTGGAGATGCGAGAGATCTGGCAAGTGGCCAGAGAAGTGATTCACGGACAGGTTCAGTGTCCTAAGGAACGTTAAGTTCCCAAGTGAGGGGGAAAGTGTGCCCGTCAAGCTTTGGCCAGCGAGCTCCAGCGCGGTCACACGGTCTATGTGCGTCCGGCTGCGGCATGAGACGCCCGCCCAATGGCAATAATGAGTACTAGTGGTCCAGTTGCTCAATATTAGCCCCGGATCATTGGCGATAGCCTGCTTAAAATCAAGCAGGGCAAGCATGTCCGAGCTGTTACCAGGGACAGTTGAGCAACGGATGTTGCCAGCACCATAACATAGCAGCAGAAATAGTGCCAATGCTACGTGCATGTTGCTCTTCACGGGTTGCGTCGAATGCCCTAACAAGTTCTAAGCGGCCAAGTTCTCTAACTTTGGGTCGATGAAAATAAAATAATCCTACCAAATTGTTCTAACTCTACTACCGATAATTTGAGGCAGCGAAACAAAATTTTGTGAAGTGTTCCCATTTCAGTCAGTAACAGAAACATGGGAAGCAAGTAAGCAAGGCACGAGCAAACGCCCTGATCAGTTGGCTTATAAGCCGTATTTTTTCAGCCAACGAATAGTATTTTTCTCAAACAACAAATCAGCCAACAATATCTTCAGTCATGGTTTATCAACCAAGCGAACATGAAAAAAAAATACTAGTACTAGGTGCCAGTAGTAATGAGGAGAGAGAATGGAGCACCTCTGCTGGTCCGGAGCGCAGAACACGTGCCTTCTCGATCAGCTTGGTTTTGCTGGTAAGTACGGTGTACTGCTGTGCGAATGAGTCCGATGCTCAGCTGATGAGGCCCCAAGGGTTTAAAAACAGTTTAACAGCGTTGTCCGTGTCCATAGACTTGCATTGTGTGGTCATGCCTCATCTTAGCTTGACCGCCATGGCAGCGAAGACCCCGAGTCCGTCAAACTCCCCAGTTACTGAAACGTTTTGGCTATGCCCGGCCCTCACCCACCGCTGCCGTCACTGTTTGAGGTCGACATGATTGTTGCGGCATCTCTTGCCTCGAAATCGAATACGACAGCTTTGTTGCTTTGTCTAGTTCTACTCTCCTCAAAATAATTGTACATCTCATTTTCTAAAAAAAATCCATTTTTCTAAAATTTACTTAGATTTATAGATATCATATCTACGTTTGTATCTCCTAATATATTTAGTATACAAATATATTTTATTATTAATCTAATAATACTTATTACGTACTATATTTCATAAAATATTACAGTAATTTTTTGTACATGTTTGATCGAACTTCAAAAAATTGGACTACTCAAAAAGTTATTTTTAGAACAAGAGGTATCTCCTAATATGTTTATTATGGAAATATATTATATAATTAATTTAATAATATTGATTATACATTATAAAAATATATATAGTAGTAAACATGCTCAAGTATTGCAATGAGATGTATATATATTAGTATTATATATACATACTATTCTATAGCCGCCATAACTTATTCTATGGCCACCTTCAATTACGATAATTACTGTACTAATTTATGAGATTACTGTAACTTCTCTTACGTGATTTACTATAACATTATGATAAATATCATCGTGAATTATAGTAACACATGTATCGTAAACGTGTATTCACTTTATCATAAATTAGTACAATTTATATATGATTAAACTTAAAAATAACTATTTTAAAAAAGAGATGTGTAATTACTGTAGGACGAGATGGATTGGAACACTGCACTGATTGGTTTACAACGTTGATAATACTCAGCCTATGAAATATTTTGTACCGGCAAAAGATTCTTTTCTCTAGATCCGATTCGGTTCTTTGTGATGTTTCGGATATGATTTTCAGGGGCGGCTAATGGGCATTTGTAGGTGCGGTTCGGCCGGTCACCCCTACCATACCGTCTCTACAAATCATGTATTTATAGGGACGATTCCCAGACCGTTCCGACAAATCGATTTGTAGGGGGCGGCTACAGTACCAGCCGCCCCTATAATACATATTTGTAGGGGCGGCTACAGTACCAGCCACCCCTATAGTATATTTTTATACCAAAAAAAATTCAAATTACCAACACGTGCTCCCCCAAATCATCCTGTGACGAGTAAAATACATGATCAAATATCCTGACAAACTTGACTGTAATATTGTGGCCCAAACAAGATTGTTTAGTCAAAAGTTTCTAAACATCTTCTATAGTACAAGAATCACAATAATAACAAACAGACTCATATTACGACTACAAAACATATATCTATATCAAAAAAAGACCAAGTAAGCACTCAAATGCTAACAAAACAAAAAATAGAGGACGTCAGAATAGCATGTTGCAGAATAGCATGTGACCTTGATGACTCCTCATTGGCCCCTGTTAACCCTGTGCTCCTGGCTGCATTTTCTCTTTCAATATATTCCTTGACGATCTAGACGTCAGAAACCTCAAATTCCTGTAGACCAACAATACAAACTTGTTTCTTGTCATCTTCCCTCATTAGTAGTTGCCTATAAAACAAAGGATAGAACATTTCAGTTTAGGTAAAATAATCTAGATAGAACATCCCAAAAACAATTTTTAGGCCCATATTTCAAACAATAAGTTAAATCTTCAAAATCCAAAAGGAAGTGCCATTGTTTCAGACAA
Source organism: Miscanthus floridulus (assembly GCF_019320115.1). Lineage (NCBI taxonomy): Eukaryota > Viridiplantae > Streptophyta > Magnoliopsida > Poales > Poaceae > Miscanthus > Miscanthus floridulus. Next base: position 187,523,239 of record NC_089587.1, on the reverse strand, counting down.
AAATATTTCCTTTCAGTAAATGATGAAAAATGTAGGTTACGTCAAAGGGAACTTTAACAGCAGTTGTTTTACAAAGCATCAAGCGGCATTTCGGCCTAATATCCGAAAACATGGATTTTTCATCCAAACAAATAATGGTTCAAGGCTAACAATAGAGTATGTATAGATGAAGAATAGATACTTTGAAGTAGAGACATGCTTCAACACTCGCACGGTCGCACCAGAGATCATGAATACGAGCAACAAGCACACACATGCACAAGTTCACCCAGACACAACTAGGAAGAAGGAAAAAAGACAATGTGATAGTGTGGTATTCAATACATCAAAATCATGAAGGTAGAAACATATGCCATTTTTAAATATTTAAGCAGGTCACGTGACTGAAAAAAGAAAATCCAAAAACTAACCTTCTATCAGATAGAAGATCAAAGAGTTTCCCACCATATATTTCAAAATAGTTAAGCCACAACTTAAAATTCTGATTCCGATAGACGGGTGGTGCAATAGACGAACCATGTCTTGTGCAGCTCTCAGAGGCAGAGGCTGCATTGTGTATGTCTTGCCACTGCCTGGTCACGAATTCGACAGATGGTAGGACAACAGAAATTATAAGAAACCACAATGCAATTATGCATAAAAATATACTCCCTCCGTTCTAAATTATAAGACGCTTTGACTTTTTTGGTACATCCATTTTGCTAGATACATAGCAAAATGGATGTACCATAAAAGTCAAAGCGTCTTATAATTTGGAATGGAGGGAGTATATTGATAACTCTGTAATAACAGAATGTATTATCTAACATGTTTGGCCATAAGCAAAGTATGTTGCTTTTGTTCTCTGAAATATAATTGAAATTATGGGCTCAACTGTTTCATGGTAAACCTGTCTAGAAAATTCCATAAGGTTAACTGTAAATTAAATGATAATTATTTTGATCTTACACTCTCCTCCTTGTTCGAGAGAAAAAAACAGATAAGAAAGAGCAACACCTCATCATTGGAAACATGTTCGTCGAGGACAACATCGAAACAAAATTCATGCTTCTCCACGGGCTGTCAGATCCACCTTTCAATGGAAAGAATATGTTAGCAAGCATCATAAAAGTGGGAAAATAGGTCCAAAGAAGTACTCGTGAAATCAAACAACTTCAGTAATGAAAAAAATGTCGTTTTAAGTAAGGAATCATAAAAACTGCACTATAAACTCACCAAATAAAGCCAACATGGAAAATTTTCTATAAAGAAACTGAGCTACTGTCAAGAATAGCTTGCATCACTTTCATGTTTTATTTTACCAGCATGAGTTTAAGATACTACTGCAGTTTTTTTTACCTGTAAGGCTGTAACTCGAATGGGCACAATGCAATACATCAACCACTGAATGGATGGACCTGCTCCAACTAATGTTTCAGCTACTTGTTGTACTAGCACAAGATTAATGATATCTCTATTTTGCTATCCGGGAATAATTTCAGTAGAAAAATAAGAATAGAAAAAAACTATAAAGAGATGTTAAATTGAAATAGGTGAGATCGCAAGCATAAACATGCTAATTGTCCCAAATCCATACTGCACCCACATCAAATTGGGAGATTTTTTATTGGAGGAAGACAGAAGCAAAACACCAACTACGGAATTTATAAACAGACCCTACTAACAGTACATGAATGAATAGGACGATGTTTTTACAAGACCTAGACCCTATTGTGATATATCAGTAGCCGCAATACTCATTAGAGGTTGACAAACCAAACCATGTAACCTTAATCACAACAATTTATGCAGAGTTCATTCATGCAAGTACAAAGTAAACAGAGTTAGCCCACAGAGGAGATCATCATGTTGTACCAAGGTGTTGAGATGTTGTTCATTTAAATAAGTAACCCATCATTTGTTCTTTACACAACCTTTTTCTTGAGTTTATTATTATACATATATGCTTTTGCATGATAAATAAATGCTGTGAAGTATTCAAAGTAAAAAGGATGAACAGTTAAAACTAACATATTTCTGGGGTTTGGCATGAACTGTTAAAACTAACAGCAAGCTAAATAATAGCAGTATAGATCAATAGGCGAAAGTACAAGAGAAAGCAATCCAGTTTGATTGGCAAGCCTGTATTATTTGGAACTCGTTACAACAACACGTGAAATAATAGCAGTATAGATTTATACACTTAAAATTGGTAAGCATAATACATTTATACACTTAAAACTTGCAATTAGATCAGATCCAATTACAGATAGCCAAATAGCTTAGTCGGACGACATACCTGGGTGCTCCTACAAACGTACGGCGCTGGGTGCTCCTGCTCGACTCGGTCGAATGCCCTGGGAGTTGGACGACAGTGCCGCCTGGACGAGCGACCGACCACGGGTGTCCATAGCAAGCGTTGCTTAGGTGAGCTCCCACGGCACTAGAGCGCTCGGCACTCGTAGTATTGCCTCCCCGTGACCCGCATCGAGCTCATCCTCGCCGCCGCACCCGCTTGCCAGATCCAGGCTCGTCCTCGCCGGATCAGACTTCTCCTCGCCGGATCTGGTGGTGGCCACTCGGATCTGGGTTGGTCCTCGCCGGATCAAGCTCATCCTCGCCAGATCTGGTGGTGGCCGCCACCATGTGCTTCATGCGGCCTCCAGCAGCGCGCCGGAGGAGAGAAGGTGAAGAGGACCGCGCCACCAAGTCCCTCCACCGCTGGAGCTCGACGGGAGGCCGCGCCACCGAGCCACGGCACCGAGCTCCACCACCGTGCCTTCGCTGGGGGGAGGGGACAGGGTCCCGCGCGTCGCCGGCGCAGGAGGAGGGGGACGGGCCCCCATGCGACTGCCGGCGTTGGAGGAGGGCACCGAGCCCCGCACGACCGCCGGGAGGCCGTGCCCCAGAACCCCCGCCACCCTATGGTGCGCCGTCGAGTGCCGCCGCGCGGAGAAGAGGGGGGTGCGACGTCGTGCGCCTCCGCTAGAGAGGGAGGTCCCGTCACCGCGTGGAGGAGAGGGAGGGGCGGCGTGGGGGAGAGACGGAGGGGCTCGGAGGAGAGGGAGAGCGAGGGGGGGAGAGAGGGAGTCGAAACGGAGAGAGAGAGAGAGGAGGGCAGTAGATATTTTGGATGTGTGACTTAGTGACTGTACGTGGGGCATTTCTAAGGGACGGCTCAATCAACCGTCGTCCCTACAAATAGAAATACCGGGGGCGGCTGGTGAGTGAGCCGCCCCTACAAATCCTACCCATTTGTAGGGACGGCTCGTATCACCAGCCGCCCCTGCTGTTTCATTTGTAGGGGCGGCTGATCTCGTGGATCCCGAGCACGTCACTGTAGGAGCGGCTCCATCACCAGTCGCCCCTAAAAAAAATTTATTCCGTTGCTACAAACCGTTTTTCACGTAGTGTCCATATATAGGTAACGCCGCAGCGGGTCCAGTCAACTTGTATGTATCCGACGTCGACAATGATAGCCTGTATAATGCCGTGTTTCACACGTTTTGCAATTTGACCAAGTGTGCTTGGAAATGGATAAAATATCTAGCAAATGGTAATTCCGTCGAAACGTCCAGCGTTATAAAAGAGAAGGAATGTTGAGTAGCAGTGGCGGAGCTTAATGGAAAAACAAGAGGAGTTAATCACAAGTTTAATAGCTAATTAAGGAAGTTTTCAATCATCAAGGAGGGACCATGGCCCTATTTGACCTATATGTAGCTCCGCTAGTATTGAGTAGGACTACAGGGAATCCACCTGACAGCATATTGCAATCGAGTGAAGGCACCAATAATCCTTCACAATCTATGATTTTTAGAAAGAATAAAAAAATCCATCTCCAACAACTCACAGACTCACATTTGAATCTTTTGGCAATCATGAAAAAAACTCCCTTTGCGCGTAAAGATCCGCGGACTCCAGCTCGCGCGTATTAGGGCGTATGGGCCGCCCAATCTAAAGTGGAAGGACGTGGGAAAGAATAAAGAGTAGGAAAGGATTCCTGATGCAAATGTACCAGAGAGAAAGAATATATAAAAGTGGTTAGGATAATTTAGAAATAGTATATGATTCCTGATGTAAAATTATCTTCTCTATTTTAGGAGTGGATTATTGAAAATTCTTGGAGATGACCTTCTTTATTCCTCCTAATACTTTTATGGGAGTTGCAAAACTCTATATTTTTGGGAGAAAATATTGGGTAGTCTTGGAGATGCCCTAAGAGGGACAAAGAGATAGATTGTGTCAATAAAAAGTACTTTCTCCATTCCAAATTATAAGACATTTTGGTTTTTCTAGATTCATAACTTTTGCTACGCATCTATATATAAATTATGTCTAGATATATAGTAAAAATTATGTATTTAAAATACCAAAACATCTTATAATTTAGAACGGAGGGAGTAAAAATCTAGGACTTCACTTGATCTCACTGGCTAATACAGTTATGACTACTAAAAATTATATTTAAATATAATCTCTTCAAACAATTCACGCACCAAACCGTGGGTGCCCGATAGGGCCACGTCGCCCGCTAACCCGACAACCGTCGGATCAGGCGAGCAAGCGACGTGGTCCTTCCGATGGTGGATCGGTTCGGGTCTCCGCCCATTTCATCCCGGACCTGGAAGCCTTCTCGACGCTTCGCCCCGTCCGCTCGCTCGGCGTCGATGAGCAGAGAGGCAGCCCGGCAGCGCAGGTATCCGTCGCGGGCATGGTCCACCGGCAAGGCCCCTCCGATCCTCGCTCGCCCTCGCGCCCTATCGGCTCAGCTCCGTCGCCCTCACTCTCTCTGTTCGTCGCGGCAGCAAGCGCCATGCCCGGCTCGAGTGCTTGCCGCCGTCCTTCTTGCACCCGGGGGGCACCTCCCCATCACCCGATGCCCCTCACGCGTCCCTCTCGCCGTCCCTGCCATCGTCGCGCGGCCGTGCTGCGCCGCTCCAGCAGCACGCTCGAGCGTAGCCAGCAGGCCACGGCCTGCCTCACGCCGAGCCTAGGCCGGCCCCGGGAGCGCGCGGGCCCGGCGCAGCTCGCCGTCCGGCCAGCCGCAGCCAACGTGGCCGTCCCCGGCCGGATCGGCGCAGCGACGCCGGCACCCGCACCCTGCGTCCCTGCTCTGCTCTGCTAAGCGGTCATGGGTAAGTAAAAAAGAATAGAAGCTTTTTCAGGGTTCCCAATGCAAATGTCGTGACTCTTATGAACAGTTCTTTACAGTACATCAAAGCGCGATTTGATTGAGGGAAAGTATAGGGACCTAAGTGCAAATCGTTTGTCCTATTACGTTTCTCTTTTTCTTTTATTACGTTTTAATCGGCTGAAAGTTCTAAAATCTATATAAAATCAAAGCAAAATCGTAAAATGAAAAAACAAGCTTTGCTGAGTTTCTCACTGACTAGATCTATGTAATAGATACTTCAAATATTTTGCATTATCGATTTATTTGGTAGTATTGTCCAAGTAGCACAGTACTTCTACTATCGAGAGAGTCAGTAATAATCCTGTGGCAAATGTTAACGCTTAATGAAAAAAGGCTGTTGGTGTCATATGTTTTTGGTGACATCATGAACCAAGTTTTTTAATACAACAGCATTCTTCAAAGTAGTTTAATAATTATTAAAAACAATAACTTCTATTTTAATAAAGCTTAAACTTTTAAAATCAAAATATTTTTAATCGGTACCTCCGATTTAGGTGGTTCTTGTGCTCACAAAATCACAAAAAACAAACTCTACGCGATAATAATGTTTTTATTACCTCTTAAAAATATTTGTTGTATTCATGTATTTGCGAAGAAAATTAGGAATTAAGCATGCTTTCAAAAAAAAAGGCCCCAAACCGACATTGTGCCAGCAAAAGCAGAGGAGGGACGCACGTACCATGCAAAATGGCGGCCAAATTCGGTGGCCACCAAGGACGAATGCTCGCGCCATCTCAGATATGGTAGGAGATGAACATGATTTTTAAAAATAATAAAAACCTCAAATAAATACTTATCCCACTACGCTCGGTAAATCAGATCATACGGAAAAAAGAGCCCAACTAGGCTACAACCAGCCCATACACTGGCCATACGCGGCCTTGCCGCGAGCATTTCTAGTGTATTCTATATGATGTCCATGTTCAGATGTGGCAAAGTTTATTAAAAGGAAAATTATAATTTGAGAAGGAACTCCTTAATTGGGTTTAGGGCATGTTTGGGACTGCTCTATCAACTTTGCTCCACAAACTCCAGTGTGGAGCAGTTCGACAAAAACAAGTTTCTAGAGCAAAGTTTGTGGAGTTGCACTTATTTGGCTGAAAAACATAGAACGGGGCTGAAAAACGTGAAACAGAATAGTCTCAAACAGACCCTTAATCTATTGGTACATGTGACATTTAAGTATTTTTATAAGTTACCTTAAAATTTTCCAGAATGCATTGTTTTATAGGACAGGAGTACTAAACTAACAACTATGGTAAGAATGCACTTTTTTTTCTAGTGCGCTGTTTATCCTACTCACCAAGAGTAACGTAACGTAAGCTAGTTTTATCAACTATTTTTTAATATAATGAAAAGTATCATCCGGCGTCATCGTTTTAAGAGAGGAATCATACCACACTTATTATAAAGTTCTCCATAAAAAAGGTTTGACACGACTCACAAAAAACATTCATAAATTCAAGATTAAAAATAAAGATCATCCATCGGAAGCGAAGAAAACCAAGGCTGCCGACTCCGTTCTGCGGCATGCTTCTAGGATACAATCCTTTTTTTTTCTCATTACGATTTTGTAACTGGGTTCGGAAGCGTATCCAGTATGTCCCCTTGAGCAGACTTCATCATTTCTAGTTCTGTGGACCAACAAAAGATAGCGGACCTAGTCAGTAAAAATATGTTAGGCCCCGTTTGCATCCATGAATTGAATGCATTCTAATAATTATAATTTAGACATATATTAATTAAGCTAATATTGTTGTATATGAAATATATTTTATATATTATTATTAGTCATTCAAGGGAGATACTTATTGTATTTCTAATGTAGAAAAATGAGTTAAAGAGCGCGCTATAAGTTGCAAAGTAGAAATATAGCATAGTGATATATAGAATTAATTTCTATCTCTCACCTTTGGCCTCGCGCGTAACATCTCTAACCACTCCACCCAAAGACAATAGTATCTATAAGGGATATTCATTACTCTCGTATTCACTTTTTTATTTTGCAATAAGTATTTGGGATCCTATATAAATTTAAATGTAAAATTTGTGAACTGCAATGTAGATATTATCGAGTTCAACAACTTTGGTTTTGGTCGTTTCTCCATCCGAGGTCGTTTGAAGATTTGAATTTCAAATATGAGAATTTCAAACATAATTTGCTGGATCCAAATGAATTCAAATGAAAAGGTTGTCAAATAGAAAGTTGTATAACTTTTTGAGATCTATTGCTTTGGTTTTTGTTATTTTTTCATCCAAGGTCGTTTAAAAAATTATTTCAATACGTGAGAACCTGAAACTAAATATTCAGACCATATATTATTTTAAATGAAAAAAATCCCAACCGCAATGTTTTATATTTTTTAAAATCTATAACTTTGGTTTTGGTCGTTTTTCTATCCGAGATTGTTTGGAAAAACTCAAAAAAAAAATTGAATTTCAAAATATGAGAACTTTAAACAAAATTTGCTGGATCCAAATAAATTCAAACGAAAAAAGTTTTCAACTATAATGTTGTAGATCTATGCAAGATCTAAAACTTTGACATAAAGTTTGTCTTTATCCTGCTTCATTTGAAAAAAAAAGTTATAAATTTTACTATACTGCACAGGGGCATTTGTAGAGACAGAGATATTCCAGGCTGATATGCGACCTGTCTGGTGCAGTGGTGCGGTTTCGCTGCTGACGAAAATTAGCTCGTGGAATGGTCTACCGGCGCTAGATTTTCCTTCCCAATTCCGATTTGGTTCCTTGTGATGATAGGTCCTCCAGAACGTATCGTGTGGGCACGATTCGTTCACGGGCTATCTCGGATAAATTTACCAGTCCAGTCAAACTTGTATGTATCCAATGTGGGCAAAAATTGTCAGTAGCATCAGTCTGTAGTTCTATACAACGCGCTTCACACGGTGGTGAGTATCGTTGGAACTGGAGAAATATAGGTCTTAATTTCTTGTTATGTATTGCTAGTCCATGAGATGAAAACAGGACAGGAAACCCAGATCGACCGTTCCCTTCTTTGTCAACCATTTTTACGGATCCATTTTTACTCGGAAATTTCCGTTCTATTTCACATAATTTTTCGGTTTAGTTATGTCCAAAGCTTAAACAAACTGTCCACCTAGCGCTCACTATGTTTGATTGCTCACCGAGGTGGGAACTAATTGTGGTGTTAGACTACTGGCTATTATTGCCTTCCTTTTTTCTACGAGGCTGCCGTGCTAAGAGCATCAGCAGTGTGAGGTTCGAAGGTGTGCCGATACAATAAATGCATGGATCGTACCTAGTTTGATACACTGGGAGGCCGGTTCGATGGAGACGCGGGTCTTTCCTATCGAACCCGCTCCTAGCGAAAAAAGAAATCATGATCCCCCCCTCTCTCTCTCCTGCCGTTGACACTCCCGCGCTGGGCCTTGGGCACGAGCGAATCGGCCTTGCGGCGGCGGCCGTCCGCGCGGCGATGAAGTCGACCTCCCCGCCGTGGTTGAGGCGGAAGACCCAGGACGCCGGTGCAGCCGTAGCCTCGCAAGCGCGTCCCGGCGACGAGGGCTTCCACACGACGCCTAGTGGAGGCGGCGACACTGCTGGTCCTCGGCGAGGTGAAGGGCTCGGGGGGAGGGGGCCGAGGACGGGGACTGGGCGGACCAGGCGAGGAGCGGCGGCAGCGGGGCGGAGGCTGGGGACGGTGGGGTGGAGTAGGAGGAGGAGGAGACCGCCGAGGCACTGCCTCGCCCGCTCGCCGGCGAGGAGAGAGGAGAGAGGAGGCGGAGGAAGTCTGCGGACGGGAATGCGATGCGATGACGGAGAGAGACGAGGATGCGATGTCGAGTGCTGGGGAAGTTGGGCTGTTGGGCTGCATTTTGTTTTTTTTAATGTGGTGGGACCCATCTGTATGCTCAGGCCTGGTTCAATACATTATGGGTTGTTTAACAGGTAAAGTCACGTCAAAATATAGAACCAGGGTTAATTCTATACACTGCTGATGCTCTAATGGTATAGCTAGCCAGGCATGTGAATACATATGCATGTGGGCCATGGACCACTAGCACTCGCAATGATTAGAGCTAGTTACGGGCTCTAAGTCAACTTTTTCAATAATGCTAACTTTTAGCACATAACTTTTAACATGTATAGCCCAACATGATACTCTCACACAGCTTTGAAATATGTGCAAGAGTTTAGCTCTCGATTAAGAGCTAACTTTTCTCTTTTTTCTATTAAAATATGAGAAAAATATTTAGAGCTAGCTTAAAACTAATTATTAGAGCTGCTTAGCTGTAGCAACACACTGCTGCTCGGAGCATCCTGCTAGAAGCCTAGGGAGCAAGCTGTGCGTGCTGTAGGGGGTGATTGGTTACACGCAGGAGGCCATCCTGAGCCCCATCCCAGCACCGCTCGGTGCACTTGGTCATGTTTGGATGCGTGCCTCGCATCCTTTTTCTGCTCCGTCTCATTCATCTTCACCCCTCCGTTTCGTATGCATCCGTCTTCTCGATTCTCACTTCCCTCGCGATGTAGGACGGCGCGATGCACCCATGATACAGAGGCTCATGTGTCATACACTCAAAACTCTCATCCATGTATGCAACCAAACAAGATCTCATCTCGTACTGGACCAACAATAAAGACAACCAAATATGACTGGATGCACGGTTTGAGTATGCTTTTTACCATCCTGGACCGGCTCTCTATCCCAGCTCCCTGTCATCGAAGCAACCAATCACCCCCGTAATTGAGGGAGTACCTGACCATAGACGATGGAGGAGATGGTATGTACGGAGGGCTTGCCATTGGTGAGTGATCTGTTCAGTCAGAATGTCAAATTGGCGAGTGACTACGCCAATATAGTCAAGAGCATCAAGGCAACTAGTCATGGCAAGTACGAACAAGTTATCATAGAGATCAAAGTGAGGCCGTGAGGGCGAAGTATTTTCTCTCGGTTAATCGCCTGCATGAAGGTAGAGGGTGTCCAAGAAAAAGTGAATTGGGCTAATAATCTAAAATTTCTTGCAACAATTAAGTTCTACCCCTTAGCCCATTTTACTCCTTGTGTCTAAAGTGATTTCTATTATTCTACCACACAAAGAGTTTAGCACCCTGGGTTCCAATCCTAGTCTAACATGATAATTCTAGTAATATAAATACAAGAATGTAAGTGCTTAAATATAAATGCTCAAAGTAAAGAGAGATAAAGGAACACGGCGATGTTTTTTCGAGATATCGGAGAGTTGGCACTCTCCACTAGTCTTCGTTGGAGGATCCGCGCAAGGGTATCACTCCTCCTCGTTCCGCGCAAGGATCGAGTGCTCTCTACGGGCTGATTCTTCGGCACCCCGACACGGTCAATCGTCCACAACTGCTCACAAGATGAGTTGGGTCATCCACAAGCTCCGCCGGATGATCACTAGCTTCCAATTACCACCAAGCGTTTAAGTGTCCTGATCACCAAGAGTAATAAGCACAAACTCTCACTTGACTATGACAAACCTAATGAAGAAGGTGGATACTACTTGCGACTCCCTATGCACTAATGAGGTCCTTAATTTTAGATTATCAAATCTTAATCACCTCATTAGGCTCTTCCTCTCTCTTGCCTCAGCTGAACAAATGAATAAGAGAGCTGAATTGGATGAGATGGTTCCAAACTAGCCGTTGGGAAACAATCCAGCAAAAGTCGCATGCATCGGACGCTACAGTACAGTGCCTCGGACAAAATAATGTCGTCCCATGACTTTGATGTCACAGTGCTGACGTCACTATCAGAACTAGCCGTTACAGTGCCAGAGTTCAAACTTGTGTCCGATGCTACTCCATGGGACAAATTGGATGCACGAAAAACCTCTGCATACTCTCTGATGACATCGGACGCAACTTCAAATTTGTCTGATGTCAACAGTGTACATCGTCCGATACACACTGGGACCAAACCTCGTTGCTACAGTGGTATGTTTTATCCGATGCCTCGGCTTGCCATCGTCCGATGCAAAGCCTTGGCTGCTCGCTGGCGCTCAACACCAGGGATGAAAACGGTACGGATATTTTCCGACCGTATTCGAAACCGAATCCGTTTAAAGGGGTTGAGATCTGTCCGTATCTAAGTACGGATATTCAACATCTGATACCGTATCCGTATCCGAATACTCAAATCGTATATTTATGATGTCGATATCCAATCATATCCTATCCGACATAGTTGACACTATCCGTATTCGAATCCGAATCCGGACAGAAATATGAAAACAAATGTAATATCGGTGATATCCGTCCGTATCCGATCCGTTTTCATCCCTACTCAACACACATCGATAGCGGGATATTTGTTCGGTGACCCCGACAACCCTGTTCGATGCACAATTCAACACTCCATTCCGTTCCAATTTAAAATCTTTTGTGAATGAGATTGAGTTTAAATGATCTTTGGGCTATCTCTGAGCTAACTAGTACTAAGTTTGATAAGTTTGCATCACACTTAACATATTAGACTCACCTAGATCAAGCTACTAATTCATACCCCTTTATAGTACGGCTAAAGGAAAAAAACAAAGTTCTAAATTACTCTAAATGTCTCTTAACTCCAAACGACACTTAGAACTAGTCCGTCCTTAACCTTGTCATTCATCCTTTGAAAACCAAAACGACTTCTATCGATAGGGGCATGAAAACCATTGATTGCCCAAACAATCACCATTATCATGACCTAACTCAAATTGTCTCTGCAAAACACATTGTTTATGATAATACCAAGTAAATTGTTTTAAAATCATATATGAAATACGTAACAATGTTATTGTAACAAATCATTATCGTTTTATGGTTCGGTCTACCGATTTAATTATTAGTTCCCCACCGTTATCGATGGTTATCCGACTACATTATATCGTTCCTGCTATCTCTAACTTTCTGTTTCCATTTTTCAGAATGATATTTTCAATTTCATTTTCGTTTTGTGTATAAAAATGAGAAATCAAAAGGAGTAGAAGTTTTCATGATGGGTAGAAGGTTTTCCCGACCATTGTTGTCCATTTACGTCCCTAATCCATTAACGAGTGCTTTCTCACGGGATAAAATATTAATAGACATAAGCAATATCTACTATTTAATACCTCTTACTAATAACGATTACTTATAATAAAAACGATCCTTATTCATGCCCTTGGATAGTATAGTCGGTTAAGTGGTAAACTCGTGAATATTCGATTTCGGGGAGAAATTTTATGCGAACGCTGTGTGCTTCTCACGATTTTGCTGACGGTGACAAAAGGCACTTCAATCAAGCACGAAACAAGGGAAGCTTCCAGGTTTAGACGAACTTGGGCTCACTAGATGAGCTGCTCGCCCAATTTGGCCCGCACGGACGCGACGCCCCACGAGCCCACGAAACGAGCTGTGCTTTCTCCTCCCTCCTCCCGAAACGCGCTGCCGTCTGCGTGCCATCGTCGCGCGGCTGCCAGGTTAGGGCCTATGGCCTAGGGGTCAGGCATAGAGGGAGGTCGTTGGGTGGCCGGTGGTTGGCTGTGGACGCAGTTTTGTGGGTGGGGCGACTATGTGGCAGGGCGCAGCCGGGCGCGGGAGCGTCAATATGGCGTCTCCAGCGAAGCCAGGTGAGCGCAGCGACTTCTGTGGCAGTCGAAGATGCCGGAGACAAGGAGTACAGCGGGGCAGGGGCGAGCACAATATAGGGCTTATGTAGAGCATTACAGAAGCGGTAGGCGAGCAGCTGCGCAGGCGCGTCACGAGGAAGACAACGTCATCGCGCGTTGTGGGCTGTGACCTGTGAGGGAACCGGAGCGGAGAATGGCGTAGGGGGCATAATTACTTTGGTAGCACTAGCACGGGTTGCATAACTGCCCAGCCAACGGCGGTGCGTTGTTGAATGCGTGGAAGACGCCAACACCCAGCACGGCAGTACGCCGCCGCATCCGAATTTCCAAAGGTATGCGAAGTATCTCATTTCTTTTGTACTTTGTGGAGTGGTAGGGCTTAGGGGCAATTGAAGTTTGGTGTTTGGATAAGCTGTCCAAGCTGAGTCTAGTTACAGTTACAGTTAGATTAGCAGTGTGGTACTGTTGTTACATATATTCAGTCTGATCTGGCGATTATTTCTGCTAATCCTTGTATAAAATTGTCACCGAGTACTCCAGTCGCACAAGAGAAGCTCGTCGATGTAGTTGAAAGACACTTCGTCAAATCATTGATGCTTTACTAAAATCAGAATTCAAATGTTACGCCCTGTTCGCTTGAGCTTATCAGCCGTACTGTTTCAGCGAAATAACAGTGTTTTTCTCTCACAATAAATCAGTATCAGCATCAGCCGTTTTTCCAAGCAACCGAACAGGGCCTAAACCAAATGTGTGTATGAACTAGTACTAGCCCTTCCCTGCCCAGTACACAATTTTCTGCCAGCGTTGTTCATCAATTTCGATGTACAAGGCTCTAATTTACTATCCTCATATCTATTGCATTAAAAAACAACCTAAGACAACTACATTAGTCCTAGCAAAGCATGGCTTGTTCTTGCTTAATTGCTGCAACATATGACCTTCCGATAGAGTGTAAGTAAGCAGCCACTTCTCTCATATTCATTCGTTCTCTTGGTAATAGACGCGTGCAAGAAATAGCAACTTGCACGAGAGACAACAAGCATCGACGGGTCTCATTTTCTGTGCCCACTGTTGCTTGAATAAAGCCTTTGCATTCTTCTTGGAGACAAGTATCAATGATACATAACATCTGATCTGGGAAGTTTCTCTCTACAAAGCGAACAATGTTGAGTTCACCCTCGAACATAGAGTCGGTTGGTCGTTTGCCTATCAGCATCTCTAGATGTACTATTCCAAAACTGTAGACATCCCCACTGGTTGATGCATGAACGCTCTGAGCATACTCTAGAAACACAGATAAAAAATCATTGTTTAATATGGTGTAAAGTGTGGATGTTCATGGGTATAACAGGTCAATTGGTACTACAGGATATGGGAATAATCCTTATCTGGAGGGATATATCCGACAGTTCCTGTCACAGCGACCGAACTGCTGGAACTAGAATATCCAAGTAGATTTGCAATGCCAAAGTCTCCTATACAGGCATTCATATTGTCGTCAAGAAGGATATTAGTTGGCTTCAGATCACAGTGGACAATAGGCCTTTCACAGTCATGGTGTAAATAGACCAATGCATTGGCTATGTCAATAGCTATGCTTATTCTTTGAGATAAACCCAAAAGTTTTGGAGATACACCGCAATGTTTTTGATGCAACCATGTATCTAAACTCCCATTATGCATGAACTCATATATTAGAGCTTTGAAATCATTGCCTCTATTGTCTATCGTTGAGCATGAAGTTAGTATAGGAAGAAGGTTCCGATGCCGAATGATTCCCAAAGCCTCACATTCAGATACGAAACTTCTATCTGCAAATTTTATGCCAAGGTCAAAAACCTTGATAGCCACTTGCATTTTTGCTTGAGTTAACTTCCCTCTATATACTGAACCATAGCTTCCTCTGCCAATAAGGTTGGACTCGGAGAAGTTCCCTGTAGCTTGAGCTAGATCCTTGTAAGAAACTCTAGGAAATTTCTTACCGAAAGAAAGCAATATTAAGTATGGCCTTCTTGATTTCTTCTTCATAAGGAGTATAACATAAACTGACATGAGAAATGACACGAAGCCAAATATCAGAATCAGCAAGATAATGAGATAGAGTTTCAGTTTAATTCTCCGAGAAACTGCAGGGCATGCAGGCATATGGAGATCTTTCACTCCTCCACAAAGCCCCCAGTTGCCATTAAGTGAAACAGCTGTTGCGTTTGCAAATACTCTATTTATTGGTATTTCTCCTTGGAGATGATTATAAGACAGATCCAGGTGAGTGAGAAGCTCCAAACCATTTAAAGTTGTTGGGATGAAGCCTGAAATTTTGTTGTGGGAAAGATTGAGCATGTTCAAAGTCTTCAGGTTTCCTAAAGACAATGGAATGCTTCCCGTGAGATTATTCTGGTCCAATTCGATGATATTCAACTCTTGACATTCACTTAAATTGGCAGGGATTTCCCCAAAAAAATTGTTGGCTGACAGACGTAGTTCAGTGAGTTGTATAAGATGAACCTCTGAGGGCATAGGACCTGTTAAGTTATTGTATGATAGCACACATGTAACCAATGACGGGAGCCTAAATACCTCTGTAGGTATGATACCATGTAAACTATTGTTGGAAAGATCCAAGGTTAAGAGTTGTTGAAGGTATGCCAAGCTGGCAGGTATGGTACCAGTGAATTTGTTATGTTCAAGATGGAGATGCAACAATTTGGTAAGATTGCCAATGGACGCTGGGATGGGGCCGTCGAAGTTGTTCTGCTGAAGTTCCAAATCTTGTAGATCCTTCAACATTCCAACCCATTCCCCAATTGAACCTGTAAGACTGTTGTTATCTAGTCCCAAGGTGGCCAAGCCAGTCAAGTTTCCTATTCTCGATGGAACTACCCCAGATAGCTCGTTTGAGCTCAAAATTAGATATTCAAGTTCAGTGGACAGGTCACCGATATAGTTAGGAATAGATCCACTTAGCCTATTTCTACCAAGAGAGAAACTATTCAGAAGTGTACAGTTTTTCAAGGCATGTAAGAATTCCCAGCCCTGGTCGTCTGATGCTTCAAGCATGTTGTTCTCAAGGTTTAGATAAGATAGCTTAAGAAGACTAACAAAAGAACTAGGAGTTTGGCCAGAAAACTTGTTAGAAGATAGATCTATCACTTCCAGGCTTGAAACATTGCCAAATGAAGCTGGGAGTTGACCTTCAAACTCGTTGACACTTAGCACAAGCACACCGAGATTTGGGAGCGCATAGCCAATAATGTTAGACGGCAATGTCCCATGCAGCATATTGCCGCCGAGGTCCAGCATTTCAAGAGAAGGAATGTTGAGTAGGGCTGAAGGGAATCCACCTGACAACATATTGTGACCGAGGAGCAGAACAGCCATATTTGACAAATACCCAAGCTCATCGGGAATGCTTCCAGTGAGCTTATTGTCTGCAATTGTGATCTTTTGTAGTTCAGTGTTATTGAGAGTTGGTGGAATGACTCCTGTCAGGCTATTCGAGGAAAGACTTAATGTTGATAATTTAGATAGGTGTCCAACTTCCAACGTAATTTCACCCTCTAGAAGGTTGTAGGAGAGGACTAATTTCCTGAGGTTGGAACAGTTTGTGAGCGTATCTGGAATAACCCCTTGTAGTAAGTTCCTTCTCAGATCAAGGACCTCGAGGGTGCGGAGGTGGGAGAGATCTGGCAACTGGCCAGATAAGTGATTCACAGACAGGTTCAGTGTCCTTAGGAAAGTTAAGTTCCCAAGTGAGGTTGTTAACGTGCCCGTCAAACTTTGGCCGCCGAGGTTCAGCAGGACGACACGGTCTTCGGGCGTCCGCCGGCTGCATTTGACGCCCGCCCACTGGCAAAAGGGAGTACTGGTGTTCCAGTTGTTCAGAACTCTACTAGGGTCATTGGTGATAGCATGTTTGAAATCAAGCAACGAGATAATGTCCGTGGTGTTCCGAGGGGAAGTTGAGCAATGGATGTTACCGAGTGCATAAGAAAGTAGCAGCAATGCTAGCAGCGTATGCATTGTCGTTGTACTGCCAACCTGGCAAAGATAGTTTTGTTACCTGCAAGCAATAAGGCATAAACAATATTCAAAGGAAAATCCATTTCTACATAATTAGCATAACAGTACCTCTTAGGGTAGTAACAGTATTTTTCCATAACAACTGCATAGCAAAATATTAAAAGTATTTAGTACCAGCTACTACTCCCTGTGTCCCATAAAAAGTGTTATTCTCGCTTCTGAGAAGTCAAACATATTTAAGTTTGACCAAATATATATAAGGAAGTATTAATATTTATGACACAGAATTAGTATCAATAGATAGACCTTTGAATATATTTTCGTATAATATTCGTACTATTTTGTACAAACCTAATCAAACACGAGTCCCATAGCGACTCTTTTTATGGGACGGAGAGAGTATGTGACGTTATATTATGAACCAGGGGCTTTTTTGGATCACGTGGAAATCTCGCTTGTGCCGGGCATTTGCTCCCATGCGTTTGATTTCACAAGGACATAGGGCTGCATGCGCGTGTCTAGGCAGGAGGCCCCAAGCCACGACAACATCCAAACACAGCCTAGTTGCCTTGCAATGAATAAAGTGCGAAGTGAAAGAAAGTACTACTACGAGAAGAAAATAGAGAACCTCTGCTTGGAGCCTTGGACGCTGGAGAACACCACTACGAGTCTTCCTCTCTTTGGTGCTATTTGGTTCTCTTCTTGCACATACTTTTGCTAAGGCACCAGGAGGCAGCGGGCGTTTAAACTCAGTGCCACAGGCCCACAGCACGATTGCATCCACACGTTTCGTCGTCCATGTGGACATCCCGGCGTATGCCTTGCCGTAGTTTGACCGTTTAAATTATGCAGGACTCTGCACGTTGAATTATTGGTTTGCTCAAATATTCATTCCGGAACAACGCGTATCACCTTCAAGCGGTTGCTTTCTCTACCTAATGTAAGTACAGTATTTTTTTGAGTACTGGATCGTCTCTTGCTACTATTTTTTTGTCTTCATCGTGGCAAACATACACTCACGATATAGAGAAAATTTCCTATTTGACACCAGAAATAATGCTGCTTTCTTATTTGACACCGAAACTGAAATTCTTTCCTATTTGTCCTTCACTCGAGTTTTTCTTTCCCATTTGACATTTCCGTCAGTTTAGATTACTAACGGTGTTAAGTCCTAGAAGAAAAATCCGTTTTACCCCTGGAGTTTTTTTTACCAGTCATGACATTTCATGGTTGACATTGCTATCTTCTTTTTGAATGTTTTTATCTCAAACTGCTATATTTTTCTTTTTGCTTTTGTAAAATAAATAAAGGAATGGACATAATTTTATATAATTACTTATAATTATATCAGTTCAATATCAATCCGTTTAATCTTAGCCGTAGATCACGAGATGGATGGCTCAGTTTTGCTGCTGGTGTGAGACACGTATACGTGTATTCATAATATATAATGAATTTATGAGATTATTTTTCTAAAGGAAAACAGCCGTATAACGCGTATGACGTCATGATGACATCAAGCAAAGAAACACTGGGGCAAAACAGAGCACAGCTTGCGGCCAGCGTTCAGGGTTCGCAGGCACGCGGCCATGGCGGCCTCTCCCGCGGCGGCGCGGCCGGGGCTAGAGCACGCAGGCGCAGCGACGGGGTGGGCGCGGCCTCGCCGGAGCTACCAGGCGCGGCGGCCTGCTGTGAGTTGGTGCTGTGTCCTCGGCGCGCCGGCCCTGCTCGCGCACGCCTTGGTCGCGCTGGCCGCCCCCATGTCCGCGATGGCCGGCCTCGAGGCCGCGGCGCCCGCAGGCGTGTCAGCGACGGCCAGCCCTGAGGACGAACAGCCACGACTCCCAGAGACTACCGAGTTCATTTGCTTCCCTCAAAGGGCATAACGGTCTTTTCCCATTGCCTCACTTGGACAACTAACGTTAGTTGCTAACAGAACTGACGGAAATGTCAAATATGAAAGAAAAACTTAAGTGGAGGACATATAGGAAAGAATTTTAATTTTGGTGTCAAATAGAAAAGCATCATTATTTCTGGTGTCAAATAGGAAATTTTCTCCACGATATATGGAGTTCGAGGCCTGTGACCCAGCGGAGTTAGACATTCTTCTTCTTCAACATAGCGACCGGTTACAATTTAGAGCTTAAACTACACCATCATCGGTACTGCGTCACATATACCTCGTTAATTCGTCGCAAAAAAAGAATATACCTCGTTAATTCGTTATCTAGCCAGCCGAACCTGAGCATGTCGCGATTCGATACAGCTCGGTAGGTGCAGCCGGATTAGTCCGGTGCCTAGCACCGCCAATCCGGTGATCAACTTTGTCACTTTGAAATATCCCGCATGAGGAACAGTCACTACTACTTAACCTACATCGTTGGTTTCTTGGGCCACTTCAGTCACTACCCAAATCCAGGTCCACTTCTATAATTTTGCTGTAAGGGCATGTTAAAGGCTTAAAGCCCATTTCCGGTCTTCCCCATGTCCTTGTCGTACGAATGTACGATCAACGGCCAATTAGGGCCTTGTTTAGATCACCTCTAAATTCCAAGTTTTTTCACTCTCTCTCCATCACATCAATTTTTAGCCGTTTGCATGAAGCATTAAATGTAGGTAAAAAAATAACTAATTGCACAGTTTAGTTGAAAATCATGAGATGAATCTTTTGAGCTTAGTTGGTCCACGATTGGACAATATTTACCAAATAAGACGAAAGTGCTACTATTCATCGATTTGAAATTTTTTGCAATCTAAACATGGCCTAGGTTAACGCATATACGGACTTGAAGTAGCAGAGCACTACCGAGTTATTATCTTGTCGATGTCAAGCGCCGCGGCGTTGTTGCCAGAGGTAGTCGGGGCACACGATTTCTTCATGTGGATTTGGAAACAAGCAGAAGGCCTACAATGACTCAACAATTCTAGAAACACCCTACTAAAAAGAGATACTCTGGAGACGATATTTTTTTTCTAAGGAGTAAATAAAGTTAATGAATACTAATACGAAAGGCATGGATGGTAGGTGTTGCCTCTGACTCAACTGTCATGAACAACCAGTGGTTCGATCCAAATGTTTTCATAGCTACAATAAACTCTATCTAAAAAACCACGCTAACGATGGCACTGAAAAAAAAACAAGAACAAAATGGTTGATTATGAAAAGAGAAACAAGGTCAAACAACATACTGTACATCAAAGCGATATGTGACACTTCACGAAAATAACTAATTAATGCTGTAACAAATCCATTTTTTCAAATGTTCAAAAATCAAATCCTGGTATGAACTGGTAGCCTTGTACTACACACAAGTTTTCTGTCCAACACATATAGCTTTATTTCTAGCAGGGTAGTTCATCAATGTGAGCATGCTACTCATGCCTAGTCTGCCACCTTTACGCCAATTACATTCAAAGACAACCTAAGCTAATTACACGAGATCCATAGAAGCATGGCTTGGTCTCATTTAATTGTTGTGACATATGACTTCCTGATTGCTTGCAAGTTAATGGCTACTTCTCTCATGCTCATTCTTTCTCTTGGTAATCGAAGCGTGCAAGCAAGGGCAACTTGAACAAGGGATAGCACACATCGATAGGCCTTGTTTTCTGTTGTAATTATTGCTTTATTAGAGACCTTGCATTCTTCCTGGAGATGAGCATCAATGATATGTAGCACCTTATCTGGAAAATTTCTCTCTACAAAGTTGGCGATGTTGAGCTCACCTTCAAACATAGAATCAGTTGGTCTTTTGCCTGTCATCATCTCCAAAAGTACTATTCCAAAACTATAAGCATCGCCACAGGTTGATGCATGAACACTTTGAGCATACTCTACGAAATATAGAGAAAAATCAGTTATTTTGTGCATGACATATTGCTTTATATACATATAGGAGAAGATGTCGACATTCTTGATTTATACCTAGAGCAATATACCCTATAGTTCCCGTCACAGTAAATGAAGTACTACAACCTGAGTGTCCAACTGCTATTGATCTGGAATCAACAATGAGATTTGCAATGCCAAAGTCACCCAAATAAGCATTCATGTCATCATCGAGAAGGATATTCGTGGGTTTCATATCACAGTGGACAATAGGCGTTCCACAATCATGGTGCAAATAGGCCAATGCATCAGCTATGTCAACACATATGCTTATTCTTTGAGCTAGGCTTAAAAATTTTGGAGCTGCACCATCATGTCTTTGATGCAACCATGTATCCAAATTTCCATTGGGCATGAACTAATAAATTAGGGATTTGAAATCATTACCACTATTGTCTATTGTTGAACATGCAGTTAGCACAGGAACGAGATTCCAATGCCGAATGGTTCTCAAAGCCTCACATTCTGAAACAAAACTTTTGTCTGCAAATCTGATCTCAAGGTCAAAAACCTTAATAGCAACTTCTATTTTAGCTTGAGTTTACTTCCCTTTGTAAACTGAACCATAGCTTCCTCTTCCAATTAGGTTGGACTTTGAAAAGCTCCCTGTAGCTTGCTCTAGATCCTTGTAAGAAACTCTAGGGAATTTCTTGCCAAAAGAAAGAAAGTGTTGACTTCTGGGTGTCTTCTTCTCGTGGATTATAATGTAGATGAACAATACGAGTGAGATGGAGCCAAATACCGGTACCAGTATTTTGACCATATAGTTTATGATTTTTTCTTTTCTATAAACTGAAAGAATGTAAGGGATGGTTCTATTGATCGCATCGGTTACATATTTATACAACCTCTGTACATATGCAGCCACACACGCGACACACACATGCAACCGCACGGTGCCTAGTCTAATACATGCAACCACACATTGCTTAGTCTAACACTCCCCCACAGTTTTAACTGGGAGCACCGCGAACATTAAGACTGGACCTAAACTCCGTGAAGACTGATGTCGGCAGACCTTTGGTGAAGATGTCGGCGTACTGAGACGTAGTGGGAACGTGCAGGACGCGTGCTTCACCGAGGGCGACTCGCTCTCTCACGAAGTGCAAATCAATCTCAATATGCTTGGTCCGCTGGTGCTGGACAGGATTGCTGGAGAGGTAAACAGCACTGATGTTATCACAATAGACCACGGTAGCACGGCGAAGAGGATGATGAAGCTCTTGCAGTAGTTGTCGTAACCAGCAGGCTTCAGCAACGCCGTTTGCCACAGCTCGATACTCCGCCTCAGCACTGGACCTGGACACTGTAGGCTGACGTTTAGATGACCACGAGATGAGATTGTCCCCGAGAAACACCGCATAGCCAGAAGTGGACTTGCGCGTGTCAGGACAGCCCGCCCAATCTGCATCTGTGTAGACAGTCAGATCTACTGGTGAGGTCCGGTGAAGATGAAGACCAAGATCCAAGGTACCCTGAAGGTAGCGAAGAATGCGCTTCATAGCGCCCAGATGAGGCTCCCGGGGGTCATGCATGTAGAGGCACACCTGCTGGACAGCATAAGCAATATCTGGACGAGTAAAAGTGAGATACTGAAGAGCACCAGCAATACTACGGTAGGAGGAGGGGTCGGTGACGGCAGCTCCATCGGCAGAAAGCTTGGAATGAGTATCCACAGGTGTGCTGCAAGGCTTGCAGCTAAGCATACCAGCACGGTCAAGAATGTCCAGAATATACTGACGCTGTGAGAGGAACAAGCTGTCACTCTGACGCTGCACACTGACGCCGAGGAAGTGGTGAAGAGCCCCCATATCTGTCATAGAGAATTCTTGGCGGAGAGCATGGATGATCCGCTGCAGAAAACTCGTAGAGGAGGCTGTAAGAACAATGTCATCAACATAGAGAAGCAAGAATGCCACATCAGTACCCCGGCTGTATATGAACAGAGAACTGTCAGTCTTCGCCTCAACAAATCCGAGAGAAGTGATATGACTTGCGAAGCGATGATGCCAGGCTCGGGGTGCTTGCTTCAAACCGTAGAGTGACTTGTTCAACCGACACACATAATCTGGGCGGGAGGTGTCAACAAAACCAGCAGGCTGAACACAATATACTGTCTCATTCAGGATGCCATGGAGAAATGCATTCTTCACATCAAGCTGATGAATGGGCCATGAATGAGAGAGTGCCAGAGTAAGAACTGTGCGGATGGTTGCTGGTTTGACCACTGGGCTGAAAGTCTCATCATAGTCGATACCTGGACGCTGTGTGAAGCCGCGGAGTACCCAACGAGCTTTGTAACGGTCCAGAGAGCCATCAGACTTGAACTTGTGACGAAACACCCATTTCCCAGTAACAAGGTTGACACCGGACGGTCGAGGCACCAGGGTCCATGTGTCATTAGCCTGCAGAGCATCAAACTCATCCTGCATTGCACGACGCCATGCGGGGTCAGTCAGGGCAGTACGGACTGAGGAAGGCACAGGGGACAGCGGTGCCGCGTGAAGGTTGAGACGGTCAACGGGCTGCCGGATGCCGTCCTTGCCGCGTGTGCGCATGCCGTGCGCGTTGACGACAGGTGCTTGCTGGAGAGGAACTGTGGCGGTGGTGCGGCCGGCTGGGCGCTCGGCGCCACTGGCAGCAGCCTGGGACGGACCGTCCGCAGGGGCAGTGGCACCAGGCGCGGTCGAAGCGGGGCCACCAGCAGCACCCATGGTCGGTTCAGCTGGAGAGGAGCCGTGGCCGCCCGTGGCCGGCGCGCCGTGGCCGCCCGAGGCCAGGCCGTGGCCGCCCGAGGCCGAGGTGGTGGGGTCGAGGCCGCCCGTGGCCAGAGAGTCGGTATGACCCCCCGGAGCAGCATCCATGCCGCCGGGAAGGCGGGTACCTGCAAGCACAGCTCTTGCGCCATCGGGCGAAGAGGAATCATCAGCATCCAAAAACTCAAGTGTGGTGTGGTCCTGGGGGGAAGAGGACATATCGGCGAAGGGGAAAACCGTCTCATCGAAGGTGACATGGCGAGAGATGATGATACGGTTTGTGTGAAGATCAAGACACCGATAACCCTTATGATCAGTGGAGTATCCCAGGAACACACACAGAGTGGATCGAGGTGAAAGTTTATGTGGAGCTGTGGATGATAGGTTGGGATAGCAAGCACAGCCAAAAACGCGTAAGTGATCATACGTAGGCTGCGTGCCATATAGGGAAAAAAAGGAGTGAGGCCGTCGAGGGTTTTAGTGGGGTGACGATTGAGAAGATATGTTGCAGTGTGCAAGGAGTCAGCCCAATAAACGGGACGTGGCTGCAGATGAACTGCACCGTCCTCACGTGGATCTACGGCACCATCAACCCCGACCTGCAGCAGTCCACGATGTTGAAAGAGCCCAACGCGCGGGTCGCATGGGTACATCTGGAGGACGTGCCGGTGTCGCCGGCGAAGTCGTTGAGGTCGATTTCCTCGAGGAGCAGCAGGGTTCTCGCCTCCGAGAAGCTGGGGAACGGCTGTCGCAGCTTGATGTTCGTCACCATGGGGCGGAACTTCTCGCTGAGGCCGCGCAGCAGGGTGAGGACGAGGGTGCGGTCGCCAACGGGGTCGCCAAACTCGCGAAGAGAGGCGGCCATCGTCTCGAGGCGGCGGCAGAAGTCCGTGATGGAGGAGGAGCCTTGCTTGACGGTGCGGAACTCGGCGGACAGCAAGAGGGCGCGCGACTCGCGCTGCCCGAGGAACTCGTCCTCCAGATGTACCCATGCGACCCGCGCGTTGGGCTCTTTCAACATCGTGGACTGCTGCAGGTCAGGGTTGATGGTGCCGTAGATCCACGTGAGGACGGTGCAGTTCATCTGCAGCCACGCCGGGCGATCATCGTTGACCACATCGGTGAGGACGTGATCGGTGAGGGCATATTTGCCCAAGACGACGAGGAAGAGGGCGCGCCACCGGGTGTAGTTGTTGGCGACGCGATCCAGGACGACGGGCACGAGCACCTTGATGTTGAGGACAGCGATGGCGGCGGCGTGGACGTCGGCGTACTTGGCCTCGTACTCGTCGAGGGCCTTGGCGCGGGCAGCGGCGGCCGCCTCCCGGTCGCGCTGCTCCTGGGCTTCCCGGGCGGCGCGCTCGGCCGCGGTCTCCGCCATGGTTGGGGTAGAGGCAGGAAACCGGCGGCGGGCGGACGGATCGGGTCGTGGCGGCGCGGACGGACCGTGGCGGCGTGGACGGATCGGTCGTGGCGGCGCGCGACGTGGCGACGGGATCGGCGGCCGGCGCGGATGGATCGGTCGGCGGCGCGATCAGAATGCACGGCGTCGTGGCGGCGCACGTGTGGTACTCCGGCGAGCCTTGGCCCAGCGACGGAGGGAAGGCACGGCGCAGGGGCGCGCGTGCGGCCAGCGACGGAGGGAAGGCACGGCGCAGGGGCGCGCGTGCGGCCGGCGAGCGAGAGGCCCAGCGACGGCGAGGCCGCGTCGGTCGTGAGGACCGGCGGCGGCTAGGGTTGCGGAAGCGGGGATCGTAACCCCCTGTGATACCATGAAAGAATGTAAGGGATGGTTCTATTGATCGCATCGGTTACATATTTATACAACCTCTGCACATATGCAGCCACACACGCGACACACACATGCAACCGCACGGTGCCTAGTCTAATACATGCAACCACACATTGCTTAGTCTAACATAAACAACATGTCATGAAGGCATATGGAAATTCGTGGCTCCTCCACAAAGTCCCCAGTTGCCAAGAAGTGAGACGGATTTGGCATTTTCAAATACTCCATTTGTGGGTACTTCACCTTGCAGATTATTGTAAGATAGATCCAGCAGAGTGAGATACTGTAGGTCAGCCAGTTTTGTTGGGATGAGGCCTGACAAATTGTTGTGTGAAAGATTTAGCGTGATCATGCTTTGTAGACCACCCAAAGTCACTGTAATGTTCCCTGTGAGGTAGTTGTGATCCATTTCGAGGATCTGCAACCCTTCACAATTTCCCAAGGTGGCTGGAATTTCCCCAGTAAGCTTATTGGACGAAAGATATAGTTCAGTTAGTTGTTTAAGGTTACCAATCTCTGGAGGCACTGGACCTTCTAACCTGTTGTAGGATAATACACATCTGGTCAACGTGGATTTAGTAGGAAACATGTCTTTAATTAGGAATGCTGCCCTGTAGATTGTTATAACTAAGGTTCAACTTTCTAAGCAGTGGGAGGTCTCCCAAACTGGGTGGTATGGGACCTTCAAATTTATTTTCTGCTAGATCCAACTCCGCGAGCTGTTGGAGGTTACCGAAGTTCGCTGGTATGGAACCTTCGAATTCATTTTTTGCTAGATGGAGAGATAGGAGCTGTTTAAGGTTTCCAACAGAAGGTGGAATAGGCCCAATAAAATTGTTGCCATCAAGATTTATGTATTGTAGGTTTTCCAGGTTTCCAAGCCATTCTCCAATTGTTCCAGTAAAACTGTTGTGGCTAAGTCCTAGCGTCGTTAAGTTTTGTAGTTTGCCTATGCTTGGAGGAATTATTCCTGATATGTTGTTGAAACCCATACGTAGAACTTGAAGACTTGGGGACAGGTTGCCAACTGAATCAGGTAACACTCCCTGTAGATTATTGTAACCTAGTGAAAGTGAGTTCAGAAGGCTACAATTTCTCAAGGCGTTTAAGAATTCCCAGCTTTGGTTGTTCCATGTGTCAAGAGCGTTTTGCTCGAGGTTCAGCTTTGAAAGCTTCGAAAGGTTACCCAAAGAAGTTGGAATTGGGCCAGAGAAACGATTTGATGATATCCATATAGCTTGTAGCTCAGAAGCACTGCCAATGGATGATGGTATCTGACCTTCAATCTCGTTCCCATTTAAGTAAAGAGATTGGAGACTGACGAGCCTATCCCCCATGTCAGATGGGAGGGTCTTACCCAGTGTATTTGAACCCAAGTCTAGTGTTTGAAGAGATGACAAATTAAAAAGGATCGGTGGGATTCCACCTGATAGAAAGTTATCATTTAGTTCCAATACAGACAAATTTGACAATTTCCCTATCTCATCCGGAATGCTTCCGGTCAGTTGATTTATACCAAGATTAAGTAAGTTCAATGTGCTGATGTTTCCAATTGCTGGTGGGATGATCCCGGTAAGATTGTTCCCAGAAAGGTCGAAATTTACTAGATTGGAAAGGTAACCTATATTTGGAGGAATTGTACCAGTAAGGGTGTTTGTATAAAGCCATAAAATCCTTAGGCTGGAACAATTTGTAAGTGTGTCTGGAATATTCCCCTCTAATGAGTTCGTGTTCACATCAAGGACTTCGAGTTTGCGGATATTGTTCAAAGGAGGTATCTGGCCAGAGAACTGATTATTGGACAGGTTAAGAATATGAAGGGCAGTTAGATTTCCAACGGAGTCGACAATTGTGCCCGATAATCCTTGGCCAGCAAGGTTGAGCTCCGTTACTCGCCCTCGGTTCTTCGGGTTGCATGTGACGCCCTTCCACTCACAGAAATGGGTGCTTGTGTTCCAATTACTCAACGCTCCGTGTGGATCGTTGGCAGCTCGCTTGAACTCGAGCAGTGATAGCACATCCGTACTGTTATCCGGGACTGTTGAGCAGCAGATATTGCAAACACAGCGAAAGAGCAGCAGCAGCAGCACAAACATTTGCATAAACATGTAGAGTTTCATGGCCTGTTTAGAGAACATAAGGCCTGCGTTAGCTGCAGAACGTGAAAGCATGAACGTATTGTAGCTTCTGTGTTCACAAATCACCGGCACAACACAACAACTTTGCGCCCCAAGCATACGGTCCTAATAAGTAACTACGTACACAACGTGCATTGCCTAGGGTATTGCAAATGGAAGTGCTCAAACCGCTATAATTTAAAGTGCAAGAATTTACCATTTTCAAACACTTCATTGGAAACAACAAAGAGGATAAATTTGACAGTAAAACTTGGCCCAAAATAAAACGCAACCCCAAGAGAGAGAGAAGAGTAGCGGACCTCCGCTCGGCCGGAGCCTGGACAATAACGACAGCCTTTTTCTGCTTGTTTTGCTTGCTCCCTCGTGGTGCACTAGTGTGTGAAGTTTGAGCTGGATGCTCAGCTGGCTGAGGCCCCAGGGGGTTTAAAAACAGTTTTGCAGTGGCGTTAGATCCGCATATTTGGCGTTACACGCGGCCTTATCTTAGCTTGACTGCTCTTTCAGCGAAGACCCCGAGTCCGTCAACAAACTGACCTGTTACCACCACCTTTCAGCTTCCATCTCATCGCTCAGCGCCGTCGTTGTCGTTTGAGCTGGACAGATTGTTACGGCGTGTCCAGCCTCGAATCCCAGAGTATTTTCCAGCAGGAAACGGACAGAGACATTCCAGGCTGATGTGCGACCTGTCTGGTGCCGTTGCGCTGCTGACAAATATTAGCTCGTGGAAAGGGCGAATCTAGCCTATATTATTGGGGTCGAAAGCAGTAGAGAATTATTGTTGTTTCTGTTCATCAATAGTGTTAACCTGTTTTGTTAATCTAATGACCCCTTGTCCCCGACGAAGCTTCGTGGCTGGATTCGGCACCTTCCAGCGCTGGGTATTCGTTTCCAAATCCGATTTGGTTCCTTGTGATGATCGGACTTCCAAACGAATCATGTGGGCACGATTCGTTCACGGGTTATCTCGGATAAATTATTTCCCTGCTGTCGAGTCAACTTGTATGTATCCGATGTGGACAATTCGCTTGTTGGTTTCAGCCGGCCCAAGCCAGCCAGACAGTGTTTTTCTCTTATAACAAACCAGCACCAGCCAGCCCAAACCAGCCCAGAAACCAATTGTATCATCGGTTCTGTAGTTATGTACAACGCCATACTTCACACGACGGCGAGTTTCGATGGAACTGGAGAAATATAGATTTTAATTTCTTGTTATATGTATTTCTAGCCCATGAGATAAAAAAACAGGACAGAAAATCCCGACCATTCCTTTTTTTTTACGGATCTATCTTTATTACTTGGAAATTTCCGTTATGTTTCACATATTTTTTTGGTATATAGTTATCCCAAAGCTCAGACAAACTGTCCACCGTACCTAGCGCTTACTCTTTAACGTCAGCATTTACTTGACTATAAAACAATTATTATACTTGCTCTAATTTTAGTGCTAGACTACTGGTTATTATTGTCATGCTTCTTCTAGAAGGCTACCTATGAGTTCAGGCTTCGCATGTTCGTACTCTAACCACTCCACACATAAGACACGTGTGTATTTAGGATATTCGTCCTCCTCATTTTATGTTCATCTGATTTTAAAATGCGTATTTTGGACCATAAACGATTTTAAAATAAAAAAGTTATCAATTACAAAGTTTTATGACTTTTCGAGATCTAAAACTTTAGCTTTAGTCGTTTCTCCATCCGACGTCGCTGGAAAAATTCGAATCTCAAATGTGAGAAATTCAAACATGATTTCCGCTGGATAGACAATTTTAAATGAGAAGGTTGTCAACTACAAAGTTGCATAACTTTTTGGGATCTACAACTTTTATTTTAGTCGTTTCTTCATCCATGTCCTTTCCTACCACTGTACACTCACTCGTGACTATAGAGAATATGGATTCCTTTGGTATTAACTCTATAAAGTTTTGTGAATCAAATATTTTGGCATCAAAATGATTTCGAATACAAACATTGTGAACTACAAAGTTGTAGATCTTGTCGAGTGCTACAACTTTAATATAAAGTTTGTTTTTATCAGACATCATATGAAAAAACTATGAAGTTTTTTGTGCCAGTTCATGTCCTGAAACGACAGTGATAACCCCAATATCATTACCCGATGACTATCACTGTCGGTCCATTAGAAACCAGCATACTATAGTAGTGTTGGTCCGTTTAGTTGATTTTCTGACAAATCAATTCAGCCTCGTTTGAATACCCTCGTATCTACCTAAATCCACAATTGAGTAAAAAAAATCTAACTTAATCCACATGTATTGAGGTGTAACTTAAATGAATTTATCTCACACATGTGAACTGAGAGCCTTATCGATAAGTTGATGAGGCTACTGAGGCCTGGTGAAATGCCCCCCGTATAGACCATTTCTACGAAAGCTAATTTGTTCGAGGCTTCTAAGAAAACCCATACTAGGAGGAATAATGCCTGTGAGGTTGTTTTCAGACAGATGAAGGATGGTTAAGTTGGAACAGTTTGTAATTGCATTGGGAATAACACCGTCCAAAAGTTTTTTTCCTTTTTCTTTGACAACAACCGTACGTGCAAAAGGGTGCTTGCCAGAGAAAGGTACACAAGGTTTCCAAGCCTATGATTCCGCTTAGTTCGTTGATTTGTGTTAAGATCAAGTACACTTAAACCAGTGATGTTTTGGATTGATGATGATCCCAGTAAGAGTAAGGCTATTATTATAAAGTTCCAGATTTGAAAGATCGGAGAGGTGGCCAATTCTCCAAGGAATTACACTAAGGGAGTTTGCAAAAAACCATAATATCCTAGGCCCCGTTTGGCCCAGCTAACTTCATTAGTGAAACTATTTTTTGGGTTTCAGCTTTATCAACATCTTTGTTGGCGAAGCCAAGTTGTTTTTATGACTCACGTAATGAAACAAAAGAATCAATTACTATAATGCCCTTCCTTTTTTTCTTTTCTCCCTTTTCTTTTCTCTTTTTTCCTGCTCGTGCGTCGGCTCTTCTTCTCCACGCTCGCGCCGGCCCTGCTCACGGCGGCCGCTCGGGCTCCCTTCTCTCTTCCCCATCTCCCGTCCGTCCGTAGCCCGATAGATCGAACATGTCCTCCCGATGGGGCCTGCATCCAAGAGATCGAGCCGTCCTCCCGATGGGGCCATGACCGGCGCCTAGCGGATCGAGACTGCCCTCGTGCCCGGCTGCGGCTGAGCTTGCTCACCCGACGGGGGCTACGCTCACGCCAGGCGACGGTCCTCCCATGCCGCGGCCCTCTTCGTCATATGACCGAGCCTCGACGGCGCTTGCCCCGGCGGTCCTCGCGTTTGCGAGGCTCGACAGCGCTTGCTCCGGCAACAGGCGGCCACGCCCACGCCCTCGCGGTCGGCGCGCACGGCAAAGCTGTCGCGCTCCCTTCCTGCGAACTCACTACCTGCGTGGGGGCAAATCTGGCCAAAACATAGGTTGGGCCCACATATGGGGATGAAGCTGACATAAGCTATTTTTTCTTCATCCCAACTCATCCCTTCGTGAGCGGAGAAAAAAAAACAGCTTCACCCATGAAGCTATTTTAAAAAATGACGTTTGGCAAAAAAAAAATAGCTCATGAAGTTGTTGATGAAGCTATGTAAAACAGGTGTCCAGAATGTTAACGGTACGAAGGAAAGTAAGGTTTCCAATAGAGGCGGCGATGGCCCCGGAAAATGAGAAAAGCCTTGTTTGGGTTGCATGTAACTCCTTGCTCCTTCTTTCCAAAGTTTCAAGAGGATTTCCAAAAGAGAGTTTGCTTCGGTTATACTTCGAGCAAAAGCAAGTTATCAACCTTTTATTTCTCAATGGCTAGAAGTCCATGTGTAATTTTTTTTATTTTCTTCATTTTCTTCTTTGTCTCGTGAGACACCCTTGTAAAATTCTGTTTATAATTTTAATAAAAATCAAGTAGGGGGCGCACCCCTCCTGTTTCACTCAAATGTAACTCCTTGCCACCGACAGATATTGGTGCTTCTGTTCCAATTACTTAGGGCAGCCGCTGCAATTGAGTGACTCGTAAGCTAGCACTAAGCATTTTTTATATTTGATGGAAAAGAGAGAAAAGTTAGCTCTTGATCAAGAGTTAGGCTTATACACATATTCTAAGATCATGTGAGAGTGTCATGCGACGTTATCCATGTTATAAGCTATATGCTAAAAGTTAGCATTTTTAAAGAAGTTGGCATACGTAAAGCTACACCAGTAGAGAAACAGCTTTTGATCCACTTCGAAATTTGGCTTTAGTCCCGGTATTTTTCGCGTCCGGGACTAGAGAAACCTTTAGTCCCGGTTGGTAGCTCCAACCGAAACTAAAGGTCTCTGCCCAACGGCTATTGCGGCTGGCTTTTGCTGCAGGGGACCTTTAGTCCCGGTTGGATCTACCAACCGAGACTAAAGGTTAACTTTTACTTCCGGTTGGTCCCTTCAACCGGGAGTAAAACTCTACTCCCGGTTGGAGGCTTCGTCCAAGACTAGAAAGGGACCTTTAGTCCCGGTTGCTATCTCCAACCGGGACTAAAGATCCCCTCCTATATACCCCTTCTTCCTTCCCAAGCCCAAGCCACTTCGAGCTCAGTGTTCTTGCTTCATCGCCGGCCTCTCCTCTTCCTTATCGCCAGTAATCATAAGATTTCTTC
The DNA here is from genome assembly GCF_019320115.1 of Miscanthus floridulus. NCBI lineage: Eukaryota > Viridiplantae > Streptophyta > Magnoliopsida > Poales > Poaceae > Miscanthus > Miscanthus floridulus. Next base: position 187,491,224 of record NC_089587.1, on the reverse strand, counting down.
GATTCCTCTATCGATTCTTCGGTTCTAAAGGTTACCAACTTTATACTCTCATGTTTCATCAGTAGCATATCTTATTTTGTGTACTAGATATATCTGGTTTTTTATGGTGGATTTTTTTTTATTTGTAAGCCATTTAAGCTCAAAATCACTTTAAAGTTTGCATATTTGGATGAAGGAAGGTTAAAGTAGTTATTCAAAACTAGCATTCAGCTTTCATTTCTAGCATGCATAGCACACTTCATGGTTTAGAGATATAGAGAATTTTAGAGTTTTTTTTAATTTTATTTGTTTATAAAATGACAAATTTATATTATATTAAAAATGAGTATAGAGAATAGATGGCAACTGCTTTCGGGTCCTCAGCCTCTCATCGGGTTCCAAAGCGACAGAGGCCGGACCTCCCTCTCATTGCATGCGGCAAGTGTGAGGAGAAGATTGTGATGGAGTACCGGGTGAGGAAGGAGTGTCCCAACAAGGGCCATATCTTCTACAAGTGTCCAGATCGCAATGTGAGTTATTTTGTCGCATTTGATGATTATGGTTAATTTATACTTATTTTCATGATGATTGTGATTAATGTTCTAATTTTTTGTTTTAATTTTAGTGGGATGGCACTAGATGTTTAGGCTAGTACTAGAAGGAAGAGTATGTTGAACACGTGCAAAACTCTCTTGCACAGGCGGCTACGGCGGCTGATGAGGCAGTGATCCTGCGGAAGAAGCCCATAGATATTGAACAAATGCATGATCTGTCTGTTTTAGTTGGGATTGGTCGTGAAATCCTTATGCTGCTAAAGTGCATTTTAGCTTTAATTTTTTTAGTGGTAGTTGGGATTGTCTACATTGTAGTGAGACTTTCATAAATTAATACCTTATGTGGTGGCATGCATATCGTATAATTAACTAATTATGTTCTAGGTTTTAATATGGTATGTATGTCATGTAATGCAGATGAGCCGGCATTAGATGTACAATGCTGATTGCCACTCCCAAGAGTTCATTGAGGGCGTGCATTCTTTCTTACGTGTGGCCGAGGTAAACAAATGTGATGGTTTCATGTGCTGCCCATGTGCCATATGTAAGAATTTGAAGGAATATGCTAGCTCAAGGAGTCTTCATTCACACTTATTGAAGCCGGGTTTCATGCCAAACTATATTTATTGGATGAAACACGGAGAAACCGGGGTTGTAATGGAAGAAGGTGAAGAAGAACAATGGGACGATGATGACATTATTGCTGAATATGGTGCCTTCAATGATACTACAATGGGGGAAGCTAAAGAAGAGGTAGGGGTAGAAGATGAGTCCGCTGATGATCTTGGTCAGGCCATTCGTGAAGCACAAAGAGAATGCGAAAGTGAAAAGGAGAAGATCAAGTTCGAGCGCATGCTAGAGGATCACAAGAAATTGCTATACCCAACTTGTGATGTGGGGCAGAAAAAGTTGGGTACCACAATAGAATTGTTGCAATAGAAGGCAAAGAATGGTGTATCTGACAAGGAATTTGGGGAGTTACTAAAAATCCAAAAGAAGATGCTTTCGAAGGATAACGAATTGCCCGCCACTACGTACGAAGCAAAACAGGTAGTCTGCCCTTTGGGATTAGAAATCCAGAAGATACATGCATGTCCTAATGACTGCATCCTCTACCATGGCGAGGAGTACGAGAAGTTAGATGCATGCCCGGTATGTCATGCATCGCGGTATAAGATCAGGCGAGATGACCCTAGTGATGTTGAGGGCGAACGTCCCACGAAGGAAATCCCTGCCAGGATTATGTGGTATGCTCCTATAATACCACGCTTGAAACGTCTATTCAGAAACAAAGACTATGCAAAGTTGTTGCGATGGCATAAAGAAGACCGTAAGGTAGACAATATGTTGAGACACCCTGCTGATGGGTCTCAGTGGAGAGCAATCGATAGAGAATTCCCGGAGTTTACAAATGACGCAAGAAACTTGAGATTTGCTTTAAGTACGGATGGTATGAATCCTTTCAGGGAGCAGAGCAGTAGTCATAGCACTTGGCCTGTTACTCTATGTATCTACAACCTTCCTCTCGGTTATGCATGAAGCATAAGTTTATTATGATACCAGTGCTCATCCAAGGCCCAAGGCAACTTGGCAACGACATCGATGTGTACCTGAGGCCACTAGTTGAAGAACTTCTACTTTTGTGAAACAGACCAGGTGTACGTGTGTGGGATGAGCATAAATAAGAGCACTTTGACCTACGAGCATTGTTGTTCGTAACAATCAATGATTGGCCTGCTCTAAGTAATCTTTCGGGACAATCAAACAAGGGATATAATGCATGCACGCACTGTTTCAATGACATTAAAGGTATATTCTTGAAAAATGTCGAAAGGTCGTGTACCTTGGCCATCGTCGATTTCTTCCTGCGAATCACCCCCTAAGAAAGAAAGACAAGCATTTTAAAGGTAAGGCAGACCACCAGACCAAGCCGGGCAACCGAACTGGTGAGGATGTACTCAATATGATCAAGGATGTGAAAGTAGTATTTGGAAAGGCACATGGCAGTGAACCTATTCTGAACGACACCGATGGTCATGCACCCATGTGGAATAAGAAGTCCATATTTTGGGAGCTACCCTATTGGCAAGTCCTAGAGGTCTGTAGCGCGATCGACGTGATGCACCTAATGAAGAATCTTTGTGTGAACCTGCTAGGCTTCATGGGTGTGTATGAGAAGCCTAAGGACACACTTGAAGCATGATAGGACCTGTGGTGTTTGAAAGAACGAGACAACCTGCATCCAGAGAAGACAGATGATGGACGCCATTACTTAAGTCCTGCCAGCTACACTCTTAGCAAAGAAGAGAAGGAAAGCATGTTTGAATGCCTAGCAAGTATCAAGGTACCATCTGGATTCTCCCTGAATATAAAGGCTATAATAAATGTGCCAGAGAAGAAATTCCTAAACTTAAAGTCCCATGACTGCCACGTGCTCATGACGCAATTGCTTCTAGTTGCATTAAGAGGAACTCTACCTCCAAATGTACGTCTAGCCACCGTGAAGCTATGTGCATTCCTCAATGCAATTTCTCAGAAGGCAATCAATCCAATAGATCTAGCTAAACTATAGAATGATGTGGTTCAATGTCTTGTCAGCTTTGAGTTGGTGTTCCCTCCTTCCTTCTTTAATATCATGACACACCTCCTAGTTCACCTGGTCAAGGAGATTAGCATTCTCGGTCCTGTGTTTCTACACAACATGTTCCCCTTTGAGAGGTTCATGGGAGTCCTCAAAAATATGTTCACAACCGTGCTCGGCCAGAAGGAAGCATCGCCAAGGGCTATGGAATAGAGGAGGTTATTGAGTTTTGTGTTGACTTTATTCCCGACCTTGACCCAATTGGTGTTCCTGAATCGCGACATGAGGGGAGACTAAGTGGAAAGAGGACACTAGGGAAGAAAACATATATTGGTATGCATGACAATTATTTTAATAAAGCACACTACATAGTTATGCAAAACTCCTCCTTGGTGGATCCGTATATCGAGACACATAAAGAGTTGCTCCAATCCGAGTTTCTAGGGAAGTCTGAAGCTTGGATTACGCGTCAGCACATGGAAACTTTCAGCGACTGGTTGCGAAAAGAATGTCAGGGTGATGAGAGTATTGATGAGCAATTGTATTTGTTGGCTAGGCAGTCATCGTGGCATATCCTCACATACAAAGGGTACGAGATAAATGGGAATACATTTTACACAGTAGCCCAAGATAAAAGGAGCACCAACCAAAATAGTGGTGTCCGCATAGATGCCACCGACCCTAATGGAAATAAGCAAACATATTATGGCCGCATAGAGGAGATATGGGAACTAAACTATGCACCTACTTTTAAGGTACCTTTGTTTAAGTGCCAATGGGTAAAGGCGACTGGAGGCGGGGTAGCAGTCGACAACCAGTATTGAATGACAACCATAGACCTCAACAATATTGGGTACAAAGACGAACCGTTCGTCCTTGCCAAGGATGTGAATCAGGTGTTCTATGTCAAGGACATGTCTACAAAACCGAAGAGAGGGGAAAACAACAACGACCCAATCAATGTGCCAAAGCGCCACATAGTTCTTTTAGGGAAAAAAAATATCATTGGAATTGAAGACAAGTCAGACATATCAGAAGATTATGAAAAGGATGACCGAATTCCACCCTTCACAGTGAACAAAGACCCAAGCATCTAGCTAAATGATGAGGACACTCCATGGTTACAGTGCGATCATAACCAAGGGATATACGTTAAGAAGAAGTTCACTATTGTGCCCGCTTGATATATATAGTGATGTTTAATAGTGTGTATTAGAGGTATTATGTAATAATTGTGAATTCAGAGATGTTTATTAGGTGTTTCCTTTTTTTCTATGTTCAGATTAAATTTGTGTTTGATGGTGGGATTTCCATGTTGCACAAAGCAAAAAGCAAAAGCAATGCATCTGATGTGAAAAACTTAGTGAAAAAATTATTTTAGTCCCGGCTTGATATGGTGATGTATTAGACCTATTATGTAATAATTGTGACTTTAGATTTTTTGTCATGTTTTCATATTTTTCTACGGTTTAAATGAATTTTCAACGTCAATAAGATGTGAAAACTAATTTCCTGTCGAAAAGTAATAGTTTTAATGATTTTAATTAAGTAGTAAATTTTTGCATGGTGAAAATTATGATTATTATTTACACTATGTTAAATATTTATACGGTAAAACAAAATAGTTTAGGTTACAGATTTTTCTTATGTACAATAATGCAAAACCAGGTCTAGGAATTCTTTTTGTAATTTTTTTGCTAATATTTTATTTACTATGCAATTAACAACTCTCTGCATATTTATATAAAAGAAATATATAAAAAAGGAAAAACTTCTAGAAACCTGCGGGAAGCCAAACTGCAGCTCACCTTTACTCCCGGGTTGATCAACCACCCAGGACTAAAGATGGGCTGTGTTTTCGTGGCTCGCTAAAATTCCCTTTACTCCCGGTCCGTGGCTGCACCCAGGACTAAAGGTCAGACTTTTAGTCCCGATTCTAACCATCACCCGGAACTAAAGGACCTTTAGTCCCGGGCTGTGGCTTCACCTAACCATCACCCGGAACTAAAGTACCTTTAGTCCCGAGCTATGGCTTCACCCAGGACTAAAGGTCCCCCTATATAGCGCCTCCTCTCTTTCCCCCTCCATCATCTCTTATTCTTCGCCGAGAGCCACCGCACCGCCACTGCTCCTCATCGCCTCTAGCACCACCTCCACACACGCGCACCTCTCTCGCCGTCTCCGCTGGTGGCCCAGCTCACGCCTCTCCCATCCGAGCGCGACGCGCAGATCCAAATCTGCCACTATCGTCCTCGCCCTCACCCAGATCTGATCTAGAACTACCTCCATCGTTGTCGTCATCCACACACGCGCCTACCTCCGGCACTGCCTCGTCACGCGCGCGCTTCGTCCCTAGCCCGCACGGGCGTGCCTCCTCTCTCTGGCTAGCCGCTCGTCCCTCATCCTCGTCGAAGTGCCTCGTCCTCGTCATCACCGCCTCGTCACTCGCGCGTCGTCCCTGGCTCCACGCGCACGCGTGCATCACCGCGCGCTCATCGTCTCCCTCGCTGGAGCGTGTCTTTCACGTCTCATCATCTCTGATCGATGATCCAGCACTGCCTCGTCTCCGTGCCGTCCTCACTAGATCTATGCTGTAGTATAGCATGTATGATTACTTTAACGGAAGGTTTTGTAGCTAACGCAAATGTCCTTCTAAATTCTGGTTCCTAGAGCATTGCTGGGTATGGCAGAGCGATGTTGACAAGACATTGACTAGTCTCCGGGCTTAGGTTTAGGTTTAGGTGCTTAATTTGTCTGATTACATGTGGGTATTTGGACTAGTTCTAGGGGGGCAAATTCATCCGATTACATGTCTGTGAAACTGCTTTCACTGCTGGCGTCGCTTCTTTGGCATTCCATTGCCGCCTTTGGCAAAATGTGAATTTGACGCCATTGTGTTTGCTGAGCTTGATCCAAATTACTGTTTGTCAAAATCTCATGGTGTGCCGCTGCAGTCTGATCATGGTAAATAGTGGAACTCGTGTATATAGTGTTCTAATTTGTTTTGAGAATCACCTAGCAATCGTGTGTTACAAATGACATGGCATCCTTGTCGCGTGGCTTGACAAGAATAATTCTTAGTTCTAGAAACTAGAGTTTCCGACAAACTAGATACAAACTGGATTTCTTAGCGAAAATTGGATTTTCCGACGAACCAGATATCCTAGCTAAGATTGAATATTTCTAACTAGTTACCGTTTCAATGAGCTTGTAATGAATAAACTTCCATTATCAGTTACTCAACAATTGCGCATTATAAATGACATGTCATCCTTGTCGCATTATAAACTTCCGTTATCAGTTACTCAACAACATGCCACCGTCGTTCACGCGTGCCGTATGTCAGCATCCTCTCCTTCCTCGTCCTCACCGGAGTTGATGAGTATATAGTGTATATATGTGTGTGATATAATGATGATCATGTTATACATGTATGTGAGTGATGATCAGTAAATTGTGTGTGTAAGTGAGTGAGTCAGAGTGAGTGAGTGTGTGTGTGATGTGCATATTTTTTTGGCATAGAAAAAATAGAAAAATAGATAGAGCACATGACTCAGAGTGAGTTATGGTTTGGAGACTTGAATTTCGAGTATAGTTATTTAATTAATTTTAAGCACATGACTCGATCCATTTTATAGATATATGGTTTTATTTTTTATAGATATATCTAGTGGTGTAAAAGCTAGATGGCTGCCCCGAGAGACAACATGGATAAAGAAATAATGGATATTATCAACATCGGCACTCAATTTGTCGATGATGACCAGCAGGATGTAGATGACGATAGTCAATACCTGGCTCTTAAAAATAACTCAGAAAATATTGTGCAAGAAAATATTGGCGAGGTATATATATTTATATATATATATTTGAATATTATATATATATTTGAATATCTATCATCTATTATGTGTACACATGATATTTATTTATTCTTTTTTTATACGTAGCCCTCTGGATCGATGACCACAACGGCGAAAAGCAAAAATATTCGAGGCCCAAAAAAGCCATTGGAGGGGCGCTACATAATATCGAAATTCAATATCGAGACAGGCGAACCACTTGGTCCACATGTAAGGAAATTCGTGCAACACTGTGGGTGCCTTATAAGGGACAGACTTCCAATCAGTGCCCGTGAATGGAAGCAAAAGATCAACGAGCCTCATGTTAGTTTTGTCTCTGATCTTGATAAGAATTTAATTTGGGATGATATCCTTCAACATTTCACGTTACAAGCAGATGATTATGATGATATCAATGATGATGAATTGAAGGAGCTAGTTTAAAAGTGGGCTATGAAGAAGATGGCCACACAATTCTAGACTTGGAAGAAATCTCTATATACGAAATACGTCAAGAAGAACCTAACACACAATTTCAATACTAGTGGCACGCTCGTGAAGTTGAGGCCCTACTAGAATGATTTTGTACAGTACAAGATATCGGAAAAGGGTGAGGAACGGGTGAGAAGGAACCAAGAGAATGCCCGACAAAAGGTATACCACCATGGCATGGGATCAGATGGCTACGCGACTGCCATTCCCAAGTAGGAAAAATGAAAGCAGACATTCTTGCTAAGGGTATCACACCAGAATCACTCAATTGGCCCAAACGCGTGAAGAATTGATTTTTCGCTCATGGGGGAAGACTGGACCTAGAGACCGGGAAGCTGGTTCATGGCCCAAAACTCAAAAGAGCAACACAAAGATTTCTTATGCTCTACAAGCTAAAGCTATTGGTGCGTTTAGGCCCAATAGAGAGAAGGATGAACTAACGTATGCCATCGGGACTGCTGAACACAGTGGCCGAACGAGAGGTTTAGGACGGAATATTTCTTGGGAGCATGGTTTCCCTAACGATAGAGATACCTATAGAAGCTGGCAGAGAAGGAAGGATGAGGAAGCAGCGCGGATTAGCAGGTTGGAGGAATATGTTCGTGAGTCACGGGAGGCGTTGCTTCAAGCACAGGAGCACGAAAAAGACATGCAAGCTAGAATGCAGGATAAAATCATAAAACAAGTGCAAATAGAAATGAGTGCCCAAAGGCAGGCATCAGATCTAGGAATTAACATTAATATTAGCCCCCTTGATCAGTTGAAAAGCAGCTGCGCTTCCACGGAGTTGTCAAATCAAGATGACGCAATGCTACGTTTCCCCGTAGATGATATCACTGCACCGTTTACATCATATAAGCTACATATTCCAAAAGAGAATGCCACAATCATGGTGGCTCTTGGTGTTTTTCTCCTCTAGATCCTACCAAGACACCAAGAATCCATGGGCAATAATACCACCTGGATATATTAGCGTCTCAGTGGATAAAGTTAACAAAGGTTTTAGTGATCTGGCTCTTGACATTCTAGGAGGTGATGGGGAGAAGACTCTAGGAGAATCAGAGAAGACATTCATACTATGGCGCAAGCGCTACATCATTATTCCCGGGGTCTCTAGTCCACCACCGCTTCCTCAACTGCTAGATAATAGGTGCGGACAAAAGTGAATGAAACAATTTTTTCACTAATTTTCTATTAACATGCATGATTAATAATAACAATTTCTTATACCTAATTATTCTTTTTTGTACTCACACAGTAGGGCCTCCGCCAACCTAAATCTAATTATTCAATCTCCGGATCATCATAGTGCTCCGGGCAATCAGGTGGCAACGCCGCCACCGCCGCCACCTCCAAGGAGGTCTCCAACGGCTCCCCCGCCTCCCTTGATGACCAAGAAGCAGCCAGCTCCTAAGAGGTCCGCCCCACAAACGAAGTCGTTGGCCCATCAGTCGACAAAGAAAGCCTCCTCTAATCCAGTTATTCCCCAAAAACTGTCTTACGAGAAAAATGAAAAGGAATTAAATGCTGCAGTACAAAAAGATGTGAACAGTTTCTTCGAAAAAGTAAGAAAGCAACGAGAAGCGAGGGAGAATCCAGAGAAACTGTACTTCTACCTACCTCCAGATCTTCTAAGAAAGAAGGTGGACTAGAAAAAGTGGAAATCTCAAAAGACCCTGCTAAAATCGGACTACGACCGCTCTCTCACCAAGTCATTTGAGGCGGCGCAGAAAAAGACTAGAGCAGGGAAAGGTGTTGCACAACTCGGACAACAATCGCAATAATCAGTCCCCCCTCTTGTTATTCCTAATGAATATGGTTCAAACTTAGACTTACTGGATGTCGATTTTGAGGACCTGGCTTGATTTTACGAGGATACTGGTTTGGACCTTGCCCAAGTGCTCGCTGAAGGACCATCTGCCTCGAAAGTGGATCCTTGGAAGAAATTTAAACATGAAAAGAGTCTATACAATCCTGAGGCCTTAGGTGAACTGGGTACGCAAATGTACCTACTAAACAAGTGGTACATGGCGGCGTGTGAACGGGGAGATAACTTTGTTTCTGTCAGAGTTAGAAACCAACATTACTTCCGTGGCGATGACGTTATATATGTCGAGTTTTTAGAATTACACCAGCTATGCCACCTGGACTTTCTCCATAAAAGTCTCATTAGCTGCTATTGTCTGTAAGTGTGATTATTTTCTACTATTAAAGTATATATATATATATATAAAGCTACATGTATATATATAAATTATATATCCTCACACTATATTTTTATATATGCAGATATGAGATGACAGAACTCAGAAAGAGAAAGGATAATGATGTTGGTTTCGTTGATCCAAATGTCGTATTCAAACACCCTAATCCCCCACCTCAATGGAAAGCTGAACTCGAGAAAAATCTCATGAGGTTCTTAGTGAACCAACAAAACAAGGGCATACTATTCCCCTATAACTTCAAGTGAGTGTTAAATAATTAATGTCGATCATATGGACATTTGTTCAATTATTTGCTTCCTAGCTAAGCTATTTCCCATATATATATATATATATATATATATATATATATGTTGACTCTAGTTAATGTCGATCATATTTATGTATACAAACATATGCAGCAATCACTGGATATTGATAGTCATCGATATGGCCAATAGTCGGTTGAGCATCTTAGACTCGTTAAGAAAAGAGCAAACAGAGTACCAAGACATGATAGATATTATCCAAAGGTAATTTGATCTCTCTAGCAACTATATATACCCTGATCTCTTAACTGCAACAACTATTAAAGGCCAAATTAATTTTTTATTTTATTGGACGTAGTGTTTGGAAAAGTTTCATTGAGGAACACCATATGAAACATTGCAAAGCGCCACTGAATATAATCGCACACAAAGTAAGTACTAGCTACATATATATATATATATATATATATATATATATATATATATATATATATATATATATATATATAATTCAATTAACACCATGCATGCTTTCAATTCACCTGATCTTTTTTCTCGTAAAAGTGGGTTCTGAGGCAAGAACAGGGGAACAACTACTGCGGATACTATGTTTGCGAGTTCATCATGGCGTACGCAAAAAGAACTCCTGAAGAGATCCTCAAAGTACGTTATATAAATATATTCACAATTTCTTTTATTGCTCATATATATAAGTAATCGCGTGACCAACATATATATATATATATATATATATATATATATATATATATATATATATTTCCTTTAACTTTTATTGAAGACTCTATAGTTGAAGGAAAAAGTCATATGACGTGACCAACTGAAAGTAATTCAAGAGACCATAGCAGGATTTCTTAATGACCAGATCTTAAACCCCGCCAACGAGTTCTACAATGACGTGAACGAAACATGGAAGTCAAATCAGATATAGTGAATTTGTTATCCCAAGAATATGATAGAATATACAATGCAAGCTTTTATTGGTAATATATATATATATATATATATTATATGTACATAAAATAACGTACAATATATGTATATGCATGTAATATATGCGTTAGTTTCATACTTTAGTTTGTACAAAATGTTTGAACATTATAAACGTGTAGAATACGTATATTATTAACAGGGTAGAATGCGTATTCGAAAACCTATTCAAAAACCAAAACGAATCATCAATTGAAAATAGAAGAAAAAAAAATATTTAGTCCCGGTTGGTAATACCAACCGAAACTAAAGGACCAGCCCACGACCGGGAGGCCTCTTTAGTCCCGGTTGATATTACAACCGGGACTAAAGGTCCCTTTAGTCCTGCATTCATGCTCCCGGTTGAAAAACCAAGACTGAAGGGGTTTTCCAACCGGAAGTACGACTCGTTTCTGGCTACTAGCTGTACCATTGCGGGTGCTCCGCTGGATGGCTGGTGATGCCTGCTTGAACTCAAGCACGACCACATCCGTGCTGTTATCGGGGACCGTGGAGCAACAGACGTTACCAACACAGCAAAACAACAGCAGCAGTACCAACATTTGTATAAACATGTAGAGTTTCATGGCCTGTTTAAAGAACATATGTAAGGCCCTCGTTTTTACACTACAAAACGCGGAATTATAAACATTTTGGCTTCTATGTTCACGATTCACCAGCGTAGCTGCTTTGCACCCCCAATCATACGGGCATACGACCGGTAACTCCCTAGACCCTAGCCCTAACTAATTAAAGCGTGTTTCCCCTATAATACTGCAGCTAGAAGTGTTTTAGATTTTAGACCTCTAGGCTCTAGTAGTATCATACGGAGTAGAAAGTACTGAGAATTTAACTTTGTCGAGCACTTCATTGGCAACAACGAACAGGAATATAGGATAAACTTGACAGTAAAAATAAACTTGGCCCAAAATAAAATGCAACACGAAGAGAGAGAAGAGTAGCGGACGGGAGCGTGAACAATAACGACCCCTTTCTGCTTGTTTTGCTTCCTCCTCCGTGATGCACACCAGACACTAGTGTAGTAGACTAGTAGTGTGTGAAGTTTGTGTTGGATGCTCGGCTGGCTGAGGCCCCACGGGGTTTAAATTTTAAAAACAGTTTTACGGTGGCATTATTACATCCGCATATTGGTGTTATCCGCGCCTTAGCTCAGCTTGACCGCTCTTTCAGCGAAGACCCGGAGACCGGAGTCCGTCAAACTGACCAGTTACCACCACCTTTCAGCTTCCATCCCGTCGCTCAGTGCCGTCGTTGTTGTTTGAGCTGGACAAGATTGTTGTGGCGTGTCCAGCCTGGAATCCCAGAGTATTTTTCAGCAAGAAACCGACAGAGATATTCTAGGCTGATGTGCGACCTATCTTGTGCGGTTTCGAGGCAAAATTTAGCTTGTGGAATGGTCTACCTGGCTTTGGATTTTCGTTCTCAAATTTGATTTGGTTCCCTTGTGATGATCGGTCTTCCAGAACATATCGTGTGGCACAGTTCGCTCACGGGTTATCTATACACCTATCTAGCAACATTTATATCAATTTACATGGAAGTTTTCTAAAAAATATGCACGTATGTGTATGGTTGATCCAAAAATACAAACAAGAAGAAAGTTTGGATTTCTATTTTATTTTTTCTTTGAATTTCTTACTTATTTTTTAAATATCTTATAACAGTAAAGTAACATTGATGTTTGTTTATGGTAAATACCAAGCGGACTATTTTAAAATCATGTATGAAGTACATAACAATGTGATTGTAACAAATCATTATCGTTTATGGTTCGGTCTACAGATAATTTAATTATCAGTTCCTCATCGTTATCAACGGCTATCTGACTTTATAATATTTTTCAGAGCGGTATTTTCTAATTCATTTTCGATTTCTGTGCAAAAACGAGAAATCAAAAGTGGGTAGAAGGTTAAGTAGTAAACTGGTGAATATTCGATTTGGGGAGAATTTTTTTGCGAACGCTGTGCTTCTGACGATTTTGCTGATGGCGACGGTGACAGTAGGCAGTTCAATCAAAGCACGAAACGAGGGAAAAACTCGAGGAATGTCTATAGGAGCGGGCTTCCGAGGGTTCATACTAACTTGGGCCCAGTAGATGAGCTGCTCGCCGAATTCGGCCCGCACCGACGTGACGGCCCACGAGCACCTCGTCTTCTACCTCCTCCCAAAACGCGCTGCCGTCCGCGTGCCATGGTCGCGCGGCTGCCTCCTGCCGGGTTAGGTAGGGCCTATGGCCTAGGGGTCAGGTCGTCAGGATTTTTGGGGAAGGGCTACACTGGCGAGGCACGGGCATAGAGGGAGGTCGTTGGGTGGTCGGTGGTTGGCTGTGGATGCAGTTTGTGGATTGGGCGGCGAGGTGGTGGGCCGGGGCGCCGCCGGGCGCGGGAGCGTCAATATGGCGTCTCCGTCGAAGCCAGGTGAGCGCGGCGGCTTCAGTGGCGGTCGAAGATGCCGGGGACAAGGAGTACAGCAGCGCAGGGGCGAGCACGATATATAGGGCTTAAGTAGAGCATTACAGGAGCGGCGTCGCGGGGAGCAGGCGAGCAGCTGCGCAGGCACGTCACGAGGAAAGCGTAGCGGAGATCGTAGGGGGCATAATTCCTTTTGTAGCACTAGCACGGGTTGCATAACCGCCCCAGCCAACGGCGGTTCGTTGTTGAATGCGTGGAAGACGCCAAGACCCAGCACGGCAGCACGCCGCCGCATCCGAATTTCCAAAGGTATGCGAAGCATCTCGTTTCTTTCGTAGTTTGTGGAGTGGTAGGGGTTGGGGGCAATTGAAGTTTGGTGTTTGGATAAGCTGTCCAAGCTGAGTCTAGTTACAGTTAGATTAGCAGTGTGGTACTGTGGACTGTGAGGTTACATATATTCAGTCTGATCTGGAGATTATTTCTGCTAATCCTTGTATAAAGTTGTTACCGAGTACTCCAGTCACACAAGAAAAGCTTGTCGATGTAGTTGAAAGACACTTTGTCGAATCATTGATGCTTTACTAAAATCAGAATTCAAATCTCTTAATAGGAATCCTGCTTCCAAAAGAAAGGATTCTAATAGGGCCACGTCACCTCGTCATCTCTCGGCCGTCCGATCCGATAGGCACGTTTGCTCGGCCGTTGAATCGTGGGTGGTCACGTGCACAGGTCACGTGCAACTGTCTCACTTCCAGATTCATCGGGTGGTCACGTGGACAGGTTGTCTCGCTTCCAGACTCATCGACGGGATTTGCGTGTGCGTTTCCTCCTCCAGTCCTCCGGCCCCGTTGCCCTCCGCGCCCCCCCGCACCTCCCTCCTCCCCCGCAGGCAAGGGCGGCGGAGCGGGCGACGCCGGCGGCCCTTGGTGCAAGCGTTTGGGAGTGGGACGCGAGTAGAGATGGGTCACCGGCGCTAGCGCAGGGTGGCACGGGCCCGATGCCCGATGCCATGGCCCAGCAAGGCCTTGCTTCCTCAGCCCCCTGAACCTCACATCCCCTTCCCTCGGCGCTGCCCCTCATCGCCACCCTCCTCGGCCGCGGCGCATCAAGCCCCGGCGCGCGACAGCCCGACACCCTTCCTCGCAGCCCCTGCGGCCACCGCCTCGTTCGTCACACCTGCGTCGGCGAAGCGGAGCACGGCCCCACGGCCATGAGCGTTGGTGACGCTCATCCCATAGCAGTCGCCGTTTGTAAAGCAGAAGCAGCTCGACCGCCTCCAGTGCTTCCTTCCGCTGGCGTTGGTGAAGCAGTGGATTGGTCCAGCTTGGGGAGCCAGCAGCGCACTCGTGCTGCTTCTGAGCAATGCCTGCACACCGTGTGCTTGACGAATTGCCCGTGAGAAGTGCAGATAGCTGAAGAGTGTGAAAAGGCATGGTCTAGCGACGGGCATGCGGACATGGCCATGGAGCTGCTCAACATGGACCTTCCAAGTGCTAAAGCCACAAAAAGGCACTAGCAGATCATGTCTGTGCCATCCTTGTTTCCAATAGCCATTTCGTTAAATTCAGAAATTGGGAAACTATTTCTAGAAATAGAACCGTGGAGCCGGTCTAAACCCGTGCCGGTGGCCGAGAGCACCTCGCCCTGCCACCTCGACCTCTCGGCCGAGCTGGTCGGTGGCGTGGCCGCGACGTGCGGCACCGGCGGGGCCCCGGGCTCGCTCGACCGTGACCGCTGCTGCCCAGTCCTCGCGATCTGGCTCTTCTCCGCACACGCGCACACCGCGTTGTCCGTGCCCTCGGTGCTCGCCCTGGAGGAGGGGCTGGAGCCCAGAGTTGCGTTGACGCACTGGGCGCCGCGCTAGGGAAGCGCCTTGTGCCGCTACCCCTTCCCAAGGCGACGTGCGACACGGTGCTTTGCTTCTGCGGCATCCGGCTCCACCAGATCGGCTGGCTCCGCTGCCCCGCCACGTTCGCCGTCGGAGCTGGCGCCGCGGCCAAGAGCGCCACGCCTACCGCTGGCGGTGAACGATCTGGAGAAGAGCTGCCGCAATGCCTCCTACGCAGCCAGGTTCCGGTGCGTACAGTCCCTGCAAACGGTAAAACCTTTTTCTTGCTAGCTTTCTCTCCTAAAATGATGCGGGCTGGTTTTATGTCATTTTCTACTTCTAATAAAATGCATGTGACAAATTGGAGTTGCAGAATTTTGGTTTGGGAAGCCCATTGCATATCTAAATGGGGAATCCTTTCTTGCACCGTCAGAATATAATGGCCATTGTTGTATCTATTTCTTCTAGGTTATGAGTAAGCGCTATGTGATGTGCCTATGTTCAATGCTTTGCCTAATTGACACTACATGCAACTGACAGAAAATCCTACTCGATGAAGTAAACAAAGAAGAAAATTTCAAGCTGTTGTGCTTGCCTGAGGTAACTCTATCATCCATTGCACTAATCTGGATTGCAGAATTAACCTGGCATATGGTTGAGACCTCGGCACAAGAAAAATTCAAATAATTTTACCCTTAAACTTTGGTATGTTCATTACAATGCCTATGCATTTGTTCACTAGAGCACCAAATTATCAGATACAGATGTTTATGCAAATCCTTCAACAGGACAAGTGACTGAATTATTTGTTTTTCCTGTCTTCACTCTCATAACACAGAGTGGTTGATGCATCAAATGGCTCGATTGTAACTTAACAACAATCATTATCTTTATCATATATAGTTCCTCAACTTTGCACTTCTCCATTCAAAATTTTTAGGAAATAGTAAGTATTATTTGGCGTTTCATTTAAGTGTACATGCCTAATATGTCAACAATCACAATCAAGTTACAAGATTAGGTATGACAACCACCTAAATTTGTTTGGTTAATACAATTTTCATTTAGTTGGATATGATGTATAAGTCGCTATTTATCTTGCAATACTAGAGTTCTAGAATCAGATATTAACTTATCGAGACTGTTTACCTTTTCAACCAATTATGATCACAGATTCATGTACATTGAGCCCTCATGTTAACTCTTCCTCTACCTTCCTCTCAAGTTCAGTTCTTATACAGATACATCCTTATACTGCCAAACTTAATTTATATAACTATATTTTCATTTTTTTGTGCGAACTACATAAATTTTGCAAGCATTATCGATTACCTTCTCAACCCAATATACTCCTACAGGATCTGCCATTGGTTAAGACCATTGCCATTCAACCTGCTTCACATGGCCTCTGCTTTGCTAGGATGCAGGAAATGGGCAAATAGCCATGGAGATTGCTTCTGTGGACTAAAGAACCACCAACAATGTGATAATCATGGATCAGGTTTCAGATATTTTGCCGCTACCGATTGATTACTTTACATTACACGTTACAACTTACAACCGGCATTGATATGAACGAATTAATAATTATCAGACTTATTTGGGGAGTACTACAACTTAGTGGACTGTTTCCTTTTTAATAGAATTAAAATCGAGCATTGAAATGTGATATGTATGCAATCCTTCCTATCTGATATAGGCTGTGCAGGATTGAAATGCAATATGCTATGCTGATTCCCACACTGATGGTCTCCATATGGACATCACTACTTTTTTTTAAAAAAAATATAGGTTCACTGGCCCTACTACAGCGCGTAGCGCGGCAAAGCCGCGCGTAGTTTCTAGTGTTACTTAAAACCAAATGTGTGTATGAACTGGTACTAGCTCATAACTTCCCTGCCCAGTACACAATTTTCTGATTTACTATCCTCATATCTAAGACAACTACTTTAGTCCTAGCAAAGCATGGCTTGCTCTTGCTTAATTGCTGCAACATATGACCTTCTAATAGAGTGTAAGTAAGCAGATGCTTCTATCATATCCATTCGTTCTCTTGGTAATAGACGTTTGCAAGAAATGGCGACTTGCACGAGAGACATCAAACATTGATGGGCCTCATTTTCTGTGCCCACCATTGCTTGAATAAAGCCTTTACATTCTTTTTTGGAGACAAGCATCAATGATACATACGTAGTGATTTGTAGAGACGGGTAGCAACAAAATTAAAGTTGCCTCTACAAATCGATTTCTAAAGGCACAGGTGTAGCCGTACGCCTGAAGCAAGATGGATGAGCCCACTGATACTAGACTGTCATCAAGAGTCGATACTCGAGAGACGAGACCGCTGTAATCCATTGACACTTGGTAAAGTCGCCTGAGTAGAGGTCAGGCCATGAACATTCGTTGCGCCCATGGCTGGGTGGGTTTTCTTCCTATTTTTTGAGGTAATGTTTCGGATTTGGTTTCTCATCATCAACATGAGCAGAGATGAGCATGGTCAAACAAGATATTATCCATCAAAACGATCCATAACACTTCATGAAAATCACTAATTTATGCTTAACCAAATCGATTTTTGAAATGTTCAAAAATCAAATCTTGGTATGGGCTGATAGCCTTGTACTACATACAACTTGTCTGTCCAGCACATATGTTTACTAGCAAGATAGTTCTGCGGTTTCACCACGCTACTCATGCCTGATTTGCCATCTTTATGTCAATTTCAAAGAAAATCTAAAATAATTACACAAGATCCACAAAAGTATGGCTTGGTCTCATCTAGTCATTGTGACATACTCCCACGATTATATTACTTTCTGGGGCGAGTTAAATGGCTACTTCCACATGAGCATGAGAGTATATATGATTTTTTGATGGCATGCAAGTTAATGGCTACTTCTCTCATGCTCATTCTTTCTCTTGGTAATCGAAGCGTGCAAGCAAGGGCAACTTGCAAGAGGGATAGCACACATCGATAGGCCTCATTTTCTGCTCCCACTGTTACTTTATTAAATCCTTTGCATTCTTCTTGGACATGAGCATCGATGATATCTAGCACTTGATCTGGAAATTTTCTCTCCACAAAGCTGATAATGCTGAGTTCACCTTCAAACATAGGATCAGTTGGTCTTTTTCCTATTAGCATCTCCAGAAGTACTACTCCAAAACTATAAACATCCCCATAGGTTGTTGCATGAACAGTTTGAGCATACTCTAAAAAAATAGAAGAAAACAATTATTGTGCGCATAGCAGATAGATTTATATACAAGTACATGATGAGATGACAACATTCTGGATTTATACCTGGAGCTATATACCCTATAGTTCCCGTCACAGCAAGTGAACTGCTACAACCTGACTGTCCAGTGGAATCAACAACAAGACTTGCAATCCCAAAGTCCCCCAAATGAGCATTCATGTCATCATCAAGAAGGATATTAGTTGGTTTCAGATCACAGTGAACAATAGGCCTTCCACAGTCATGGTGTAAATAGGCCAATGCATCAGCTACATCAACACATATGCTTATTCTTTGAGCTAACCCTAAACCTTTCGGAGCTACACCTACACCACCATGTTTCTGATGCAGCCATGTATCCAAATTGCCGCTGGCCATGAACTCATAAATTAGAGCTTTGAACTCGTTACCATTATTGTCTATAGTTGAACATGCACTTAGTACAGGAAGAAGGTTCCGATGCCGGATGGTTCTCAAAGCCTCACATTCTGAAACAAAACTTCGGTCTGCAAATCTTATATTAAGGTCAAAAACCTTAATAGCAACTTGGATTTTGGCTTGATTTAACTTCCCTCTGTATACTGAACCATAGCTTCCTTTTCCAATTAAGTTGGACTCTGAAAAGTTCCGTGTAACTTGAGCTATATCATTATAAGAAACTCTAGGGAAGTTTTTACCAAAAGAAAGGAGCAATAAGTATGGCCTTCTTGATGTTTTCTTCCCAAGGAATATAATGTAAATTGACATCCCGAGTGAAATGAAGGCAAATACTAGAGTTGGTATGATGATCCAATGGCGCTTCCATTTTGTTCCCCAAGTAACTGCAGGGCACACAGGCATATGGAGATCCCTCACTCCACCACAAAGCCCCCAATTGTTCATGAGAGAAACAGCTGTTGCATTTGCAAATACTCCATTGGTTGGTATTTCTCCTTGGAGATAATTGTATGAAAGATCCAGCTTATCGAGAAGTGATAGATCCTTCAAAAAGGTTGGAATGGTACCAGACAAGTTATTGTGAGAAAGATTTAGTGTTTCTAAGCTCAGTAGGCCCTTGAAAGATGTTGGAATGTTTCCTATGAGGTAATTTTCATTCATTTGGAGGTTTTCTAATTGCTGGCACTTGCCAAAAGTATCTGGGATTTCTCCACTAAACTTGTTTGATGAAAGACATAGGTCTGTGAGATGTGGAAATTTGCTAATATCTAGGGCTATGTTACCTTGTAGATTGTTGTGGCTAAGGTCTAACTGAATGAGTTGTTCAAGGTTTACAAAGTTTGGTGGTATATACCCTTGAAGGCTGTTATAGCTAAGGTCCAACAGTAAGAGGTGTGGAAGATTTCCCAAGCTAGCTGGTATGGAACCAGCAAATTCATTTCCACTTAGGTTGATGTTTACCAACTTAGTAAGATTGTTGAAGGAAGGGATTAGCCCAGTGAAGTTGTTTGATTGTAGACGTAAAACTTGTAGGCTTTTTAAGTTATCAATCCATCCTTCAATTGAACCACTAAAACTGTTTTTACCTAACCCCAACCTAATTAGGGAACTAAGTTTCCCTACGCCGTGTCGAACTTGTCCAGATAAGCTATTTCCAGTCAACAAAAGATGTTGAAGGCTGGCAGATAGGTTACTGATTGATTGTGGTAGAGATCCCTGTAGCTCATTATAAGCGAGTGAGAGGAAGTTTAGAGATGTACAGTTCCTTAAAGCATTCATGAATTCCCAGTCCTGGTTGTACTTCGCAACAAGATGGTTGTTTTCAAGGTTTAAGATTTCCAAATTCGAAAGTTTTCCCAGAGAAGTAGGAATTTGCCCTGAGAAATTGTTACTTGATAAGTCCAATATTTCTAGCCCTAGAGCATTGCCTAGGGATGCTGGGATGGGACCTTCAAACGAGTTGTTTTCCAAGGTAATGTAAATGAGATTCGGGAGAAGTTCTCCTATGTTAGGTGGCAATGCCTTTCCTAGCATATTGTACTCTAGACCCAGAGATTTTAGAGAAGAAAGACTAAAGAAGGAAAGTGGAATTTCACCTGAAAGCCTGTTGTCATCTAGGAGCAAGTATTCTAAATTGCTCAGTTGGCCAAGCTCGCCAGGAATGCTTCCATCGAGTTGATTTGTACCAAAATTGACAGATTGTAGATTTGAGAGCAGGCCAAATTTCGGAGAAATTGAACCTACCAGTGAATTTGAAGACAAGTCTAATTTGGTCAAGTTGGAGCAGTCTGTAAGTTCATCAGGAATAGTTCCAGACAAATTGTTGTTGTTCAGATGAAGATACTGGAGCCGTTTGAGGCGGCCAAGAAGAGGCGGCAAGGGACCAACAAAATTATTGTAAGAGAGGTCCAGAGAACCCAGGAAAGTAAGGTTGCCAAGAGAGGAGCTGATTTGGCCAGCTAAACTTGAGCCGTTGAGGACGAGCAACATGACGCGCCATGGTCGCGTTGTGGTGCACCTGACACCATTCCAATGACAGAAGTGGGAGCTCATGGTCCAGTTGCTCAAGGCTTCATTCGGATCACTGGTAATACCCTGCTTGAAGTCGAGCAGTGCCTGCAGATCTATGCTGTTCTCATGAACGGTTGAGCAGTGGATTATTCCAACTCCATAGCACAGCAGCAGCAACGGCAACAGTATAAGCATGGGCATGGCTAGTTTTGCTGGCTGCTTATTGGAATGACACATCATGATACACTTGACCTGAAAAAACATAAAGCATAAGCTTGGCGGTGTATTATGTGTACGTACTCATCATCATTATCTAATAAAAGAAATATGTGCGTGCTCAAACTAGAGGAGCTACGTCGCGACCGAGCTGTAAGCAGGGGCATGAGCAAGCTTGCAATGCTATATTCCTACTCATGAGTTCCCCAACAATAATATTTCTGCTTTGTTTTTTGTTCGGTTCTATTGTAAGATTGAAGCGAACAGAAGGAAGGCTAAATCCTGCCGAATGGTCACACTTCATTGCCATATGTATAGATGAATATTGACAAGCCTCACTGAATTCGAGAGAGAGAAGAGAAGGGTAGGGTACCTCCACAGGACGGAGAACACAACACGGTCTGACAGGATGCCTTGCCTTGAGTTGAAATGATGGCTGAACTGGAAGTATGAGCTGGATGCATGCTTAGTTGGCTGAGGCCCCAGGGGTTTAAAAAAAGTTCTACACCACCGTTACATCCACACATTAACGCCTTAGCTTGACCGCCATTTCAGCGAAGACCCTGAGTCCGTCAAACTCGCCCGTTACTGCAACTTTTCAGTTTTCATCTTGACGCCTGACACCGCCGTCGTTGTTGGAGCTGGACAAAGATTGTTGTGGTGTGTCCAGCCTCGAATACTTTTCCGTAGGAACCGGACACAGATATTCTGGGCTGCTGTGAGACCTGTCTACCGTGTCGGATTTTCTTGTTGAAATCAATTTTGGTTCGACGCTCCTTGCGCCCGGACGCCCCTCTATGACGTTTGATTAACCTGAACCGTCCGATCTCGACCAAGCAACGTAACGATTCGATACGAACGAACCAATCCGGAGGAGCGTTCGCCCATGCCCGTTGTGGCGGCCGTTCCCCCGCTGCGTCGCCATCCGTGCCGCGCCGCCTGTCCCCCACGGCACCGTTCTCCACGGCGCCCCTGTCCCCGTTCCCCACCACACCCGTTACCCCACCGCGCCCCCTGTCCCAATAGCACAAAACACTTTCAAGTGCAACATCGTAAAAATATGTAACTATGTAGTGCAACATCAGGATATAAATACTGAAACATCGCAAAACTATGTAGTGCAACATCGAAAAATATGTACTGCAACATAGGGAATTATGCAATGCAACGTTGAAAAATTTGTACTGCAACATCTAAAACAGTAGTACTGCAACATCGCAAAAATCAACCATGAAACATGGAAATGGAAACATCTCAAAATCACCTTTTAGTGCCGCAACATTTGGAAAAGGTAATTTCAACAAATAAGATCCCCTATTGCAACGATCCCAATATTAGAACTCCCTTTCTGCAACACATGAAATCACCTATTGCAACATACGAAAATCATCTGTTGCAACATCCAAAAATCCCCCTTGCAACACGGAGAAACAGCAAAAAAAAAAGACGTACAAACAGCCACGGATGGGTTCGTGGTGCAGGCTACTCCAGCCCCTGGCCCATCACCTTCGAGCTCGCCGGAGGGAGGAGGGAATAGGACGACAGAGGTCGCCGGAACCCTAGCCATCGTCGCATCCCTCAGATCCAGAGGAGGAGGAGGAGGGGGAGGAGGAGGGCTTGGATCTAGAGGAGGAACAACCTACCTCGTCGGTGCCGCCGCCGCCGTCCTCGTCTCTGGTTGGGGGAGCGGTGAAAGCCCTAGTTTGATTTTGGATAATTGATAAAACCTATGCACTAACCTTTGTCATGAGATGTGATATGAGCTAGGTTGGTGCAATCCAAGTGTGAAGCATGGTGACACTCAAGAGATGGTGATGATCACATGAAATGATGAAATGACCACATGTGGTGATGATCAAGTGCTCAACTTAGAAAAGAAGAAAGAGAAAAACAAAACCCTATTGAGATCAAGGCAAAGATATAAATAGGGGTTTTGTTTCGGTGATCAAGACACTATAGAGAGTGTGATCACATTTAGGATAAATGGGCGTCCTATTAAGAGGGGTTCTCAATTAGATAATTCGGTCATCGAGTGCCACTAGGTGTTGAACTTCATGCATTGCATTTAGGCCTAGTGCACTTTGGAGAGAAAAGCGAAAAATTTTATTGAAATTGTTTTTAAGAAATGCTAACTTGGCTCTAACATGTTTTGAGAAAATACTTTGAGAGTTAGCATCGCTTGTGGGGAGTAGCTCGAGTTGCCGTGGATCAGAATGCGAAATAGTTTGCAACTTGGCGAGCTAGTGGTGGTGTTTAGGTGGCATCGCCACCCCCTGTCCGATGCACTGCCACCCCTATGGCGGTGCCCACCTGGACTTGAACGAGAAGGGCAGTAGTGGGGTGGTCACTGGACATGGCTGTGTGCACCGCCACTGGCACGGCGGTGGCACCGCCATGGGCTGTCCGGTGGCACCGCCACTTTTCACCCGAGGCTAGGCTTCTAGACTTGGACGTAGGGGGTCACCGCCATGGTGACGACGGTGCATCGCCCCTTTTCACCCTAGAGTAGCGCTAGCAAAGGGGGGCACCGCCATGGTCACTGCCGTGGGCACGGCTAGGTGGTCACCGCCATCCCTAGGGCGGTGCCACCGCCACCCTATACGGTGCCCCAACGGCTAGTTTGTAGCTATTGGAATTCGACCGTTGGGGAGGTCACCGCCGTGTCCGGTGCCAGGCACCGCCCTGTTTGGTGACCTCGCAGATAGCAGCTCTAAAGGGCCAATGGCTCTATTTAATTGTGTGGCTATAAATATAGGGTGTGGCCGGATTTGACTACCCTCTTGGCACCTCTTACACTTGTGCACACCCTTTGGGAGCTGAGCAAACATAATCCACTCACTTGCACACTTGATTTCATCATTTGAGTGAGATTGGTGAGCCTCTAATGTATTGCATTGAGTTGCATCATCTTGTGGCACTAGTTGGGTGATTTGGGCTGGTTGTGAGCTTGTTACTCTTGGTGTTTGCCGACACCTAGATGGTCCGGTGTTTGGAGGATCGTTGAGCGGAGTTGGTGATTGTCTCCGGCCTCAATCGGTTGCTTGTGCGGGTTCTTGACCTTCTTCCGGCGAAGAGCCAAAAGGTACTCTATTAGATTGCGCGTGTCATTGAGCTACCTCACTTGTGGGTAGATTCTTGCAATGTCCATTTGTTGGACAAGGTTCGTGCAACACTTCTTAGCCGTCGAACCACCAAGTGTTGATCGACACAACAGGGACTAGAGTGCCAGCAAGCTCGTGAACCTCGGGAGAAAAATCTTGTGTCTCTTGTGTGATTGGATTTCTCCCGGTGATTGGTTGTCATCATATTGTGGTTGGTTCATTCCTCGACACGGCGGCATAATCACCTTACTCACTCCTTTACATTTCTTGCAAACTAGTTGTAAAGCTCTTTAGTGTAGTTAGTCTTTGAGAGCTTGTTAGTTTGGTTAGTGTGGTTCTTTAGTTTGTTTTTGAGAGCACACTAGCTTAGTGAGTAGTGACCTAGCTCTTGTGTATGCCTATGATCATAGCAACTAGAATTGTTGGGAGAGGTGGCTTGCAACCCTTGTAGAGCTAGAGCAAAATTATCTTACGCCGTTTGTTGTACTAATAAATTGCTCTAGTGACTTATAGAGATTTTAAATAAGCTATTCACCCCCTCTAGTCATATTAGGACCTTTCAAGCAAGAGCTGGGTCGTTGGGGAGCACAGGTCACAATGGAGGTCGCGGAGAGGAGAGGGAGGGAGGGAGGGACTGCGCTCGGGCGGGGCGGCAGCGAGCTAGGCGTGGGCGTGGCGTCCGTCCCGGGCGCTAGCAGGCTTGGAGCACAACGCCGCGCGGGCGGTAGCGAGCGGGCGGGCGGAGCAGGGCAGTCGCGGGATGGGAGTGGGGGCGCGGGGGAGCGGGGCGGTCGCGGGATGAGAGTGGAGGGTCATGGCACAACTACAGATATCATTTGTAGGGACGGCTTATGGGCATTTGTAGGCGCGGTTTGGCCAGCCGCCCCTACCAAAGCGTGGCTATAAATCGCCAATTTGTAGGGGCGGTTCCCACACCACCCCTACAAATCGATTTGTAGAGGTGGCCGGTGTCGCCTCTACAAATCGATTTGTAGGGGCGGCCGTAGTACCAACCGCCCCTATAATACCCGTTTGTAGGTGCGGTTCAGTCTACAACCGCCCCTATAGTACATTTTTTTGCAAAAAAAACATTCAAATTTACAATTCAAATTCGACCAGAACATATATTTTTCATGCAC
Organism: Miscanthus floridulus; assembly: GCF_019320115.1. NCBI lineage: Eukaryota > Viridiplantae > Streptophyta > Magnoliopsida > Poales > Poaceae > Miscanthus > Miscanthus floridulus. The sequence goes on along the minus strand of NC_089587.1, from coordinate 187,465,916 downwards.
AACTCCATCATGACTTATATTTTTCTGCGATTGTACTGAAACTCAATGATAATACACATTTATTTATACCAGATTATAACAAATATTTCATGACTTTTAGGTGGACAATTTAGTCCAGATAAATGAAACAACAAATTTCATCTATTAAACTTTCCAGCTAAGTAATTTGAAGGCTAACTAATTAACTTTTTTCATGTTGGTACACAGCCTAGACTTTTTCCATGGGTCACATCAGGACGTGAGTTTGGGGACGGACGTCCTCGTAGAATCATTATCCATTTTGGTTTTTCCTGTGGATTTCGCTTCCAGAATGGCAGAATGTATCGTGTGGTCATGATTCATCCATAGGCTATCTTTGGCAGCTGACAGGGTACCGGCCTACTGGGGTCCCTGTCAACTTGTATGCATCCTTGGGGATAGCCTATCTGTACGATGCCGTGCTTCCACGATTCTTGCAAACTGTGAATATCGTTGGAATTGGAAAAGATATCTAGTAAAGGCCCGTTTGGATCTTTAAATTAAATTTATTCTAATAATTACAATTTAGACAAAGATTAATTAAGCTAATATACTTATATATGGAATATATTTGTGTATTTATTGTTAGGCATACAAGGGACATAGTTATATGATGCTTTTATTGGCCCCGTTCGTTTGGGGAAATTTTGGAGGAATCCGGATGAATCGGGAGGAATTTGTGAGAGAAAAACACTATTCCAGATGAAAAAAGAAGCGGATCAAGCCGGGTTTAAGGGCATTGTATGGAAGTGAGTTGAAGAGTGTGCTATAAGTTGAAGAATAGAATTATAGCATAGTAATCTATAGAATCCATTTCCATCTCTCACCTTATTAATTTGAGATAGGCTTATTTGTGAGTTTGGAAAACTTATGGAATATCAAATTCCAAGCCAAATAGCATAATTCAATATGTAGATTTCAATTCCCCAAAATAAAGGGATCAAAACGGCCCCTTACACAAATTTATGAAGGGGTAAAACTTATTGGGTACTAAAAATACAATCCACCAATAGTTCCAATGCATTATTAGTAATGATAAACAAACTACAGTATTAAAAAAATAAAAAAACAAATATATTAAGATTAAATATAAAATAATAAAATTAATTTAATCATTATGTATCATTAATTATTTTAAATTAATATTAAAATTTATTTATAGATATACTATTAAATGGGTTCAATACATTATTAGTAATAATAAAATTAAATAATTGGTCACTTGTTATGGAGAGAAAACTTTTAAGTAGGTTCATGATACCTTATTTTCTTTATGGATACCAATATTGTCGGATATTGTCGAATATGAATCTGGATTAAGATAGAAAAAACACTGGAAAACAAATACAGATATATCCATTTAGGAAACAAATACGAATACGGATATCTATATTACAAGTTTTAGAGGATACGGATGCCGGATAATTCGGATATCCTTCCATTTTCCACCCATAATAACAAAGAGGATAAACTTTACACTAAATTTGGCCTAAAATAAAATGAAACACGTTACATCCGCATATTGGCGCTACACGCGCCTTAGCTTAGCTTGACCATCCGCGAAGACCCCGAGTCCGTCAAACTGACTACTAGTAGCTACCGCCACCTTTCAGCTTCCATCCCGTGGCTGTGGCTCAGCGCTGTCGCTGTTGTTTGAGCTGGATAAGATTGTTTTCCTCAAAAAAAAAACTGGACAAGATTGTTGCGGCGTGTCCAGCGTCGAATCCCAGAGTATTTTTCAGCAAGAAACCGACAGAGATATTCCAGGCTGATGTGCGACATGTCTGGTGCGGTTTCGATACTGGCAAAAAATAGCTCGTGGAATGATCTACCTGCGCTGGATTTTCGTTCCCAAATCTAATTTGGTTCCTTGTGATGATCAGTCTTCCAGAACGTATTGTGTGGCACTGTTCGCTCACGGGTTATCTATATCTAATGTTAAAAATTCAAAATTGTATTCTATTATTTTTCACCAGAACTAATGTTAAACAGTCAAAATTGTATTCTATTATTTTTCACCTGAACTATGAAGAGTTTTAGTCCGAATTTATGGCTCATATCCATACGCGTTGGAACGACTAGTGATAACAAGTACAAACAAGTTATCCTGAGATCAAAATGAGGTTGTGAGGGTGAAGGATTTTCTCTCGGTTAATCTTGTGCATGAAAGTAGAGGGTCCAATGACGATGCTCACCTCCTGGTTAGGAGTTCTTTGTACAAGTATCATACTCCCTTTGTCTCTTCTGAAGTGTTGTTATAGAATGCGTGTTGGCCAATTTTTAAAGTTTAACTAGATTTGTAAAAAATATTAGCAATATTATATCTTTAAATAAATTTATCATGAAAATATATTTAATGATCTATCTAATGATACTAATTATGTACTATAAATATTTAATTTTTTACATATTTGGTTAATGCTGAGTAAGTTTAGTTTATCAGGCAGTGAGAACAATAGTTAAAAAGGGACATAGGGTGTACATGGCTCCTCATTCCTCAACCTATCTAAGAGCATTTATATCAATTACGCTTCCATGTAGTACGTAGAAGTGTTTCTAAAAAAATATGCATGTAATGTGACGGTGGATCAAAAATACAAGCAGGAAGAAAGTTTGGATATTTTATTTCCTAATTTATTTTCTATTTCGGTATAAAAACGAGAAATAAAAAATGGGTCGTTCCTACTGGTCCATCAACACTCTGACTAATATAGATTACTTATTATACAATAAAAAACGATCCTTATTCATGCACTTTGATAGTATAGGTTAAGTACTAGTAAACTGGTGAATATATTCGATTTAGGGAGAAATTTTATGCGAACGCTGTGCTTCTCACGATTTTGCTGACAGTGACGAAAGGCACTTCAATCAAAGCACGAAACGAGGAAAAACCTCGAGGAACATTCTGTAGGAGCGGGCTTCCGAGGGTTCAGACGAACTTGGGCCCAGTAGATGAGCTGCTCGCTGAATCCGGCCCGCACGGACGCGACGGCCCACGAGCACACCTCGTCTCCTTCCTCCTCCCGAAACGCGCTGCCGTCGGCGTGCCATCGTCGCGCGGCTGCCGGTCAGGATTTTTGGGGAAGGGCTACACTCGCGAGGCACAGGCATAGAGGGAGGTCGTTGGGTGGCCGGTGGTTGGCTGTGGACGAAGTTTGAGGGTGGAGCGACTAGGTGGCAGGGTGCTGTCGGGCGCGGGAGCGTCAATATGGCGTCTCCGGCGAAGCCAGGTGAGCGCGGCGGCTTATGTGGCGGTCGAAGATGCCGGAGACAAGGAGTACGGCGGCGCAGGGGCGAGCACGACATTAGGTCAGTGATATAGGGCTTAAGTAGAGCATTACAGAAGCGACGTGGTGGGGAGCAGGCGAGCAGCTGCGCAGCGCGTCACGAGGAATACAACGCCACCGCGCGTTGTGGGATTTCCTTTGTAGCACTACGCGGGTTGCATAACCGCCCCAGCTAACGGCGGTGCGATGTTGAATGCTGAGGGTGGATTGATAGTTTCCAGCACGGCAGCAAGACGCCGCACCCGGATTTCCAAAGGTATGCGAAGCATCTCGTTTCTTTCGTACTTTGTGGAGTGGTAGGGCTTTGGGGCAATTGAAGTTTGGTGTTTGCCTGTTTGGATAAGGGGTCCAAGCTAGGCTCCAAGCCGAGTCTAGTTACAGTTAGAATAGCAGTGTGCTACTGTGGTTACAGATATTCCGTCTGATCTGCAGAGTATTTGTGCTAATCCTTGTATGAAATTGTCACCTAGTACTGCAGTCACACAAGAGAAGCTCGTCGACGCAGTCGAGAGACACTTTCGTCAAATCATTGATGCTTTACTAAAATCAGAAATTCAAATATTAGTTAAAACCAAATGTTAGGGAGCCAAAATGGTTGAGTATGAACAGAGAAACAAGCATGCTCAAACAACATACTGTCCATCAAAGCGATATGTGACACTTCACGAAAATAACTAATTAATGCTTTACCAAATCCATTTTTCAAATGTTCAAAAATCAAATCTTGGTATGAACTGGTAGCCTTGTACTACACACAAGTTATCTGTCCAGCACATATAGCTTTATTTCTAGCAGGGTAGTTCATCAATGTGAGCATGCTACTCATGCCTGATTTGCCATCTTTACGCCAGTTACATTCAAATATAACCTAAGCTAATTACACAAGATCCATAGAAGCATGGCTTGATCTCATTTAGTTGTTGTGACATATGACTTTCTGATTGCATGCAAGTTAATGGCTACTTCTCTCATGCTCATTCTTTCTCTTGGTAATCGAAACGTGCAAGCCAGGGCAACTTGAACAAGGGATAGCACACATCGATAGCCCTTGTTTTCTGTTGCCACTATTGCTTTATTAGAGCCCTTGCATTCTTCCTGGAGATGAGCATCAATGATACGTAGCACCTGATCTGGAAAATTTCTCTCTACAAAGTTAGCAATGCTGAGCTCACCTTCAAACATAGAATCCGTTGGTCTTTTGCCTGTAATCATCTCTAGAAGTACTATTCCAAAACTATAAACATCGCCACAGGTTGATGCATGAACACTTTGAGCATACTCTACAAAATATAGAGAACAATCAGTTATTTTGTGCATAACATATTGCTTTATATACATATAGGAGAAGATGATGGCATTCTTGATTTATACCTGGAGCAATATACCCTATAGTTCCCGTCACAGTAAGTGAACTACTACAACCTGGGTGTCCAACTGCCATTGATCTGGAATCAACAATGAGATTTGCAATGCCAAAGTCTCCCAAATAAGCATTCATGTCATCATCGAGAAGGATATTCGTGGGTTTCATATCACAGTGGACAATAGGCGTTCCACAATCATGGTGCAAATAGGCCAATGCATCAGCCATGTCAACACATATGCTTATTCTTTGAGCTAAGCTTAAAAATTTTGGAGCTGCACCACCTTGTCTTTGATGCAACCATGTATCCAAATTTCCATTGGGCATGAACTCATAAATTAGGGATTTGAAATCATTACCACTATTGTCTATTGTTGAACATGCAGTTAGTACAGGAACAAGATTCCGATGCCGAATGGTTCTCAAAGCCTCACATTCTGAAACAAAACTTTTGTCTGCAAATCTGATCTCAAGGTCAAAAACCTTAATAGCAACTTCTATTTTAGCTTGAGTTAACTTCCCTTTGTATACTGAGCCATAGCTTCCTCTTCCAATTAGGTTGGACTTTGAAAACCCCCCTGTAGCTTGCTCTAGATCCTTGTAAGAAACTCTAGGGAATTTCTTGCCAAAAGAAAGAAAACTTACGTGTTGCTTTCTTGGCATCTTCTTCCCGTGGATTGTAATATAAATGAACATTATGAGTGAGATGAAGCCAAATACTGGGACCAATATTTTGACCATATAGTTTATGATTTCCTTTTCTCTTCTATAAACAACATGGCATGAAGACACATTCAAATTCGTTGCCCCTCCACACAATCCTGGATTTCCATCAAGTGAAACAATTGTAGCATTATCGAACACGCCATTTGCTGGTATTTCTCCTCGGAAATTATTGCAAGATAGGTCTAGTTTTGTTAGAGATTCTAGATCATTTAGATAAACTGGAAGGAGACCTGACAAATTGTTGTGGGAAAGATTGAGTATGCTCAAGGTCTTTAGATTACTGAAAGTAATCGGAATATTTCCTGTAAGAATATTTCCATCCAACCGAATATTATATATCTGTTGAAATTGGCCCATTGTTTCAGGAATTTCCCCACTAAATCTATTGGATGAAAGATCTAGTGTGGTCAGTTGTCTAAAGTTACCAAACTCGACAGGTATGCTCCCTTGGAAAGTGTTATAGCTGAGGTTCAACACTAACATTTGTTTGAGGTTTCCCAAGCTAGGTGGTACAAACCTGGTAAATTGATTTTCAGCAAGAGAGAAATATATCAACTGTGTAAGATTTCCAATGGAAGGTGGAATTGTCCCGATGAAGCTGTTAGATTGGAGATTTAAATGTTGCAGTTTTGTCATATTTCTGACCCAGTCTTCAATTGTACCAGTGAAATTGTTGTCATCTAATGATAGTTGAATCAAGGCGCTAAATTTTTCAATACTTGTGGGAACTATTCCCGATAGGCTATTTCCACCCATTATCAGTTTTGTAAGATTGGTGGATAGGTTTGCAATCGAATTTGGTATGGATCCCTGTAGCTTATTATTAGACAGCGAAAGTACTGAGAGAGACCTACAATTTCCCAGGGCTTGGAGGAATTCCCAGCCTTCATTGTATGTTGATGATTGAAGCATGTTTCGTTCGAGGTTTAGAAATTGCAACTGTGAAAGGTTTCCAATAGAGCTTGGGATTTGTCCAGTGAAATGATTACCGGAGAGATCTAGAATTTCTAGACCTTTAGGATTTCCTAGGGAAGCTGGAATATGACCATCGAAATTGTTTTCTCCCAAGAATAGAATGGTGAGATTTGGTAGAGCCTCGCCAATGTTAGATGGTAACGAGTTACTTAGCATATTGGATGCCAAGGATAACTTCTGAAGAGAAGAAACATTAGACAGAGTTTGTGGGATTCTACCTGACAGGTTATTTGTGGCTAGGGACAACTCTAGGATGTTTGGCATTTGCCAAACTTCGGGAATTTCACCTGATAGGTCATTTTGGTATAGGTACAACCCTGTTAGGTTTGGCATTTGCATAACCTCGTGGGGAATTTTTCCATTGAGCCGATTTTGTATAAAACTGACTACTTGTAAAGTGGTGATGTTCCCGAGGGCTGCCGGGATGCCCCCAGTGAGATAATTACTGTCAAGGGTGATACTTGCCAGATTGGTAAGAGAACCGATTCTAGGAGGAATAACACCAATGAGGTTGTTTCCGGATAGATCCAGATAGGCTAGGTTGGAACAGTTTGTGAGTGTGTCAGGAATAAAACCCTGCAAATGGTTGCTTTCTAGATAAAGGGTGGTCAGGTGTTGGAGCTTGTTAAGAGGAGGTATGGGGCCATGGAAGCTATTATTGGATAGATCAAGCGTACCAAGGAAGGTTAGATTTCCAAGGGAGGAAGAGATCTGACCACCTAAGTTTTGGCCAGTGAGGCTGAGATACATGACACGATATGGTCGCTCGAAGCTGCAGTTCACACCATTCCACCGACATAAGTGGGTGTCGGGGTTCCAATTGTACAAGACTCCTATTGGATCGGTGATGCCTTGCTTGAATTCGACCAATGCCTGAAAATCTTCGCTGTTCTCGTGAACAGTTGAGCAACGGATATTCCCTACTTCATAACACAGCAGAAGCAACGGCAGTGCTATAAACATGGCGAGCTTCGCCGGCTGTTTGGGCTGCCCCATTAGGCACTTAATATAATTGACACCTGCAAAAAAAGAAGTATAAACTTCGCGGCGTGTTACTAGAGCAACAACTACGTTGCGTTCATGCGATGATTAGAGCTATGGCCAAGCTTACAATCCTATCGAAATCTCGTACAGCGTGCAAAGTGTCCTTGAATCTATGAAAAGTTTTGTTTGTTTTGTTTGCCAGAAACCCAGGGCGGGTCGGCGGGCTCCCATGAGAGTTACAGCAGTTATAACAAGCACTAGTTGCTAAAAAAAAGTTATAACAAGCACTAATAAGATATAGAGGGGGGGGGGGGGGGGGGGGGGGGGGGGGGGGGTGGCGGCGGGGGGGGTACCTCTGCTCTGCCTGCAGTCCTTGTGACGATCTGCTTCGTTTCACTTGGTAGTGGGTGTTTGAACTTTGAAGTTTGAGTTGGGTGCACTGTGACGCCTTATATTAGCTTTACCGCCATCGCCGGGAAGACTTGTCTTGGCCTCTTGGGTCCGTCAGCCTCGACAGTTACTACTAGTACTCTATACTCCTGCTACTTTTCACCTTCCATCTTCTCGCTCTTGCCCCTCGCTGAAATCGCAGTCTGACTGAGATTGTCCAGGCGTTTCCTGCCTCGAATCCAAGAATAATACTACGTACTCTCTCCTCACTCTGTCTCAAATTATTTATCGCTTTAACTTAATTTATAGAAAATATATACAACATTTATGTCTTCAAATAAATTTATTAAAAAACTAGATTTAAATTTTTTTTTAATGATACTAATTATGTATCATAAATATTAATATTTTTTAATATATATTTTATTAAAGTTGTTTGTCGAAAACCGAAAACGACGTATATTTTGGGAGGCAGGGAGTACTAAACGGACAGAGATATTCCGTGTAGAGGTGCGACCTGCCTCGTGCGGTTTCAATACTGACAAGAAATAGCTCGTGGAATGTTCTAAGGGTGCTGGATTTTCGTTTCCAAACTGGATTTGGTTCCTTCTGATGCTTAATCTTCCAGGATGTATTGTGTGGGGATGTTTGGTTTATGGGTTATTTTTTGACGGGGTACGGGTCAAGTCAACTAGTTTATTCCGATCTGGACAGAATAGTGTTTTGTAATGCCGTTCCTCACACGGTCTTTGCAAATGGTATCGGCAAGAATGGAGAAATATCAAAGCATCCAGATCTTCTATGAGGGGTAAAATGTGCCGTTCTTTTTTTTACTAAAAAATGGCTCATTTGAGCACGAGATAAATATTAGGATATTCTCTGAAGAGTCAATATAGAACTTTTTTTTATCTTACTATTACTATTAATTAGAGGTCCTAACAAAGCCCACGCGCTAATTCTCACAAGACACGTTAAGTAAATAAATTCTAGAAGTTCTCACAATAATAACTTTTTTTTAACTTTCATTTAGTAAACTCTAATCATCATCACCATAAATAATAGCTATTAAATGCATTTCATTTTATATAAAAAAACTACCTATCTTCGCCATCATGAAAATACATAAAAGGTAACTCTCAAAATTTTCATCCAAATTATTGTGACCGAATGAGGTCGTTTTGTTTAACGAATAAAGTAAAATTCACGACCAGTCCTCGAACTTGGCAGAGGGTGTCACCTGGGTCCCTGTACTCCCAAAATACTATTTTTTCGGGTCCTTTAACTTGGTTTCGGGTCTTATTTAGGTCCAAACGAGAGTTATCTGGCTTTACATGCCAATGTGGCACGATGACATGGACCTGACATGCGGGCCCCACATGTCAGATCCACCTCGGTGCGTCGTTGGTCGCCATGATCCGATGCTTAGCACGTGTGGTGGTTCGCCCGCGACTGCAGCCAGCCTTGCCGTGTCTGCGGCGTCCGCGATGGAGCCACCTGTGGCCAGCCTCGCCCCCACAGTGCCCGCGGCGGCTGCCAACAGCGCTTGCAGCAGCCACGCCTAAAGACGGACGGGAGAGGAGAGGGAGAGAGAAAAAGGAAGAAGAAAAAATGGGTCCCATGTGTCAAAGGCAATGAACAGAAGGGAGAGGTGGATCTGACGTGTAGGGCCCATATGTCAAGTTCACATCAACGTGCCACATCAGGATGTAGAGCCGGTTAACTTTTGTTTGGATCTAAATGAGACCCAAAACCAAATTAAAGGACCTGAAAATAGCATTTTAAAAGTATAGAGACCTTAAAAGTATAGAGACCTAGGTGACATCCTCGGGCAAGTTGACCGGTCGTGAATTTTACTATATGCAATGTGAGGTGAATCGGATGCTCAGCTGCTCAAGGGGATTAAACACACGTTCAGGACACAGTATTACCTCTCAAGCTGGATGAATGTGTCTTATGTGTAACAGTGCGAAGTGAGTTTGGATGCTCTCGTGGCTGAGGCTCAAGGGGGCCCTTCAAAATGCGTTCACGGCACAGTTACATCCACAACGTCCTCTGCATCATTCATTATCACGTCTTACCGCTCTGTTCGTTTGGGTTTGTTTGGCTTATAAGTCATGACTAAAAGTACTATTAGCTGATTTGATATGAGAGAAAAATACTATTTGTTGGTTGAAAAAGTACGACTTATAAATCAGACAAACTCAAACGAACAGACCTGCCGCTGGGGCCGCTGTTTCGACGAAGACCCTGGGTCTGAGAATCTCACCGGTTACTGCAGATTTTCCACACACGCGTGCTATCGCTGCTTGAGCTTAACGTCGGCATGTCCGGCCTCAAATGCGACAGCTCTCCAGTTCTGTACTTGCATTGCAGCCGGAATGGGACACTCGTTGAAGTTCTTGGTGCGGTCTGTACCTAGGCTCGTGGTTCATCGATACTGAAAGCAAATGACCAGAAATACTAGGTAATGTATAGATGACTGTGCAGCCCTGTGGCTAGAGCTAGATGGATGAGGCCACTGACACTAGACTCTCTCATCAAGAGTCAATACTCGAGAATAGAGATAGCTGTAAGTTGGTCCTTTGGTTCTTAATGACACCGTTGCAAGTCTACGAACATAACGTAATATGTGCCCTTCTGAGTCGAGTTTACGACGAGTGATTGTCAGAGATCATCGGTTTTGGTTGAGTTTGGAGACTAACCATTGCATGAGTGCGTGTGCAACATGTCTCTTGGCTGTGTTGGTGTGCAGGTGTGAGCACTGAGACGATCGACAGACATGGAGAAGGTCAAGTAGAAACGTGCTGTGCCGATGGACTGAGAGTGGTGAAGGACGGTTGTGAGGCTTAGACCGAGGGACCAAGATGGTCGGAAGACTGATCATGGTGGCTGACACTTGGGGACATCAACGAGCAAGAGCACATGAGGAGGAGTTGACCGTGTTGACCAAGTCAAGAGGACACAGTTAACCAAGTCAAGCGGAGGCGCGGAGGACTTGGTGATCGGGCGGTCGAGGACGACAGTGACACGTGTCGAGAGAGCGGAGGAGGCGTAGCGGATACGCTTCTCTAAGCGGCTTGGTGGTTTGGGCCTTAAAACCACTAGCAGGACGGTTTTCGGGTTTGGGCCTCAAAACTCAATTGGAGTTCCGGCGGAAACCGGAGGCAGCACGTGGTGTCATCGCGAAGTTCACATCTAGGCGAAGCAAAGTCGTGAATAGTGCGTGGCCATCGGATGCTTCTATCTCAAGTTGGACCATTATGCCTCTAGGGTAAAGTGGTTCAGCTAAATATCTAAGGACATTGTTAGGAATGTGTAATAGCTCTATAAATAAGGTACAGGCTGCCCCAAACCAGCCTTCTCTTCAGTTTCTTTTGTTTCCTTCTATGTTAGGTTTTTCCCTTCACTTAGTCTGCGGTTGAGATCCCTAGATGATTTAGACACTGTAGAAAATCCTTCATCTGTGTAATTTGACCCTGTAGTCGGTGAATCTTGTGGGAATGTGTTGTTTACTAGGTTTTGATTAATGTCGGTGTTTCGTACAAGCACCGACAAGTAAATTTATAGTAATGCACGTTAGGCCCGGATGGTGCGCTAAAGGACACAAAATTTATACTGGTTCGGGCCGAATGTCCCTACGTCCAGTCTGTTGTTGCTCGTGTTATTAGCACCGAAAAATAGTTCGTAGTAGGGGGTACAAACGATCGAGAGAGGGACTGGTCCCAAGTCTCTGATGGAAGGGTCGAAACGATGCCAAGAGCTTGGTAGCAGCTTGACTGTGTGTGTTGTGTGTTGTGTGTTGTGTGTTATGTTGTCAAGAGTCGGTCCCTTTGTTGGAGGAAGCACATCCCCTTTTATAGATGAAGGGGACGGCTTTACAAGTGAGAGGTCTAGGGTGTGTACGCTACCTAGCCTTGTTGTTCACGTCTACCAAGCCTTGTTGTCCATTCTGGTGGGTGCAAAAGGATGATAAGCGCCTACAATACTGTCGATGCCACTGTAGAATATCAGGATGGCTACAGAGTACTTCCTCGCACAGGGTATGGACTCTGCTACAGTGGTTTTGACTTATGAGCCTTGCCCAGCCTTACTCCGCACGCCTTCTGGTTCCTATGAGTCTCTATCGGAGGGACGCGGGGTCGGGGTCCGAAGTAGCGCTGTGGGCAAGGTCTTCCGATTGGAGAGGGCGTCCGGAGGCTGAAGTGAGCTCTCCGATCTGGTGGACCCGAGGGGCCGGGAAGCGGACGCCGCTCCCCTGTGATCATAACATGGTGACCGCACATCCGTCATTTGTGGAGGACGCGAGTCCTTTCCTGGACCGTAGTGGTTGTCGCATATCTACGTCGGGTTCCGTGTCCCAGAGCTGAAGGCGGCGCCTACAACTCTACAGGGCGAAGAGGACGCACCCGCAACACTTTTCAGACTCTGCTACGTCCGAAGGGTCTAGAGCACCCATCCCGTCGTTCCCTGGTAGTACTTTTCCTACCGAGGCATAGGGTATGGTCCTTGAATCCGCGGCTGACCCAAACGTCTTGTCCTACCCTGCACATATCATCATGAGGGAACGGGGAGAGGTTGTCAGGCAAGACAAAACCAGTCCTTGGACATCGAGTGAGGCGAGGTTCGTCCTCGGACGTCGGGCGAGGTGAAGTCCTGTCCTTATCCCTCGGGCGAGACCGAGCCCATCCCTCGGGGGTCGGGCGAGGCAGAGTCAATCCCTAAGCTCTCGGGCGAGGCGGAGCTGGCCCTTATCCCTCGGGCGAGACCGAGCCCATCCCTCGGGGGTCGGGCGAGGCGGAGTCAATCCCTAAGCTCTCGGGCGAGGCGGAGCTGGCCCTTATCCCTCGGGTGAGACCGAGCCTGGCCCTCGAGGGTCGGGCGAGGCGGAATCTATCCCTAAACCCTTGGGCGAGGTGGAGCTGGCCCAAAGGCGTCGGGCGAGGCGGAACCAAACTCCCGTCACTCGGGCAAGAAATGCAGCGACGCCCTTGTCTGTCCAGAAGTTTTTAACGTTCGATGGTTATTGGTTCCACCTCCTGGGGTACCCCGGTGTTAGGTCCCCGACAGTAGCCCTCGAGCCTCCGGGTGATTCGGACAGAATCGTCCGGGGGGTGTTTTCAATTTCGTCGGAGTTAATTTGCCAGAGGGTGTAGCCCCCGAGCCCCCGGGTGACTCGGACAGAATTGTCCGGGGGGTAGTATTGGACCCTTTGCGGGTAAGGCTTAAGAACTTGGTTTTTTGTCGATGGGATTTTTTTAAGGGAATCATGGTATTCTGTTCGCGGGAATTTTACTCAGTTCCGGCCTGGCTGGGTCCTGACTGTGGATCAAGGCCCTGGTGATGCTTGCGTCTTTGAGTTCTGGTTTCTCACAGGCCCATCCTTCGTTGGGGCGGCCATTGAGTTGGTTTGGGCCGACCCCCGGTCGTTATGGGCCCAGACAGATTAGAGAAGAGATTTTTCTGATCCACGTCCACTCTATGGGAAAAGAGTCCGGTCGCTTCGGGAAGGCGAACCGTCCAGCACAATTTTGGTGGGAGAGGATAGGGATCGTGGGCGCGTGTCCCGCGACGTGACACGATGGTGCGCGTGGTAGGCCCGGAGATCGAGGCGGACGGTTGCCCTTCTCGCATCCGTCGCCCCTATAAAACCACGGGGTTCGCCCCTAGGGTTCCATATTTCACCTCCTTGCCTTCACATCTGAAACCTCCGCCGCTAATCGCCCTAGCCTCCTGCACCCGCGCTACCGCCGCCGTCAAACTCGCTGTTGCCTTCTTCTCCGTGCTGCTCCCGTTGTCGCAATGGACCCAGGGTACAAATCCAACATCTCCCTTCGGCGCCTGGAGGGCCTCGTCCACCGAGGCCTCCTTTGCCCGTTGACCATCACCGAGGAGTGGCGACTGCCCGGTGAGGAGGAGGAGCCGCAGCCGCCTGAAGGGTACGTCGTGTCTTTTGCTCACTTCCATGAGCGGGGATTCGCCATGCCCGCCCATTCGTTTTTCCGGGGATTGCTGGACTATTATCAGGTGGAACTGTAGCACCTTACCCCCAACAGGATCCAGCACATTATGGCATTCGTCGCCCTGTGCGAGGGGTTCTTGGGGATCGGTCCCCACTTTAACCTGTGGCGGTATATCTTTGCCGTTAATCTGGTGAAGAGGCAGGTCGGGCAGCAAGAGCTGCATGCGCTGGTGGGGTGTGCCAGCATCCACCTCCGCAACAACCAAGGGGGGACGTACCCGCTAATGCATTTGTCCACCTCCAACAAGGGGTGGCATTCGTAATGGTTTTATATCAAGAACGACGCCGCCGCCCCCTTGCCAGCTTTCACCAGGCGCTACATCTTGGAGGCCCCGGGGTCTTGGGGGTGGGGCATCCCGGGCAAGGGGAAGAAGCAACTCAATAGCCTTCTCGCCGCCATCCAAACTCTGAAGCAGAGAGGCGTGAAGGGGTCGGGGATCATCGGCGCCTATGATGCGAGGAGGGTGGCGCCACTGATGGCGCGCGCACTTCCCCTGTATCAGATGGTGCCCGAAGCGTTGTTCAAAGGGACGGTGCTCGTCGATGAGGCGCTCCCTTACTCTGAAGTGGCGCATCAAATCAAGGAGGTGATGGAGCCCACGAAGGACTCTGCTGGCGCTGTCCCTGACTTCGTGTATCTGGTGCTAGGGCATCCCCCGATGTGACCGGAACCGAGATTTGTTGACTTCGTAAGTTTTCTTGCCTCTTGCTCCTTTCTTCTCTTGTAATTTCTGATCCCTTGATGTTAACCTTGGGATGGCGGGACTAGCCGGGGGGACTGTACTTCAAGGACAGCCTGGCTCCATTGCTGAAGGACCCAACCCGGGCGGTAGCAAACCGCGTCGTGGCTGGTTGGGACAAGAGGACACGGGAGCTTGCGAAGAAGAAGGCGATACGGAAGCAGCAAGCTCGAGATCGAGGAGAGGAGACAAGCAGTGAAGACGATGATGACGATGATGAGTCAGATGAGGAAGCAACCGGCATGGATTGGGGTGACCTAGTGAACGAGGACTCATTGCCCACGTAGGGACCCTTCCCGTTCCACGCGGAGGGAAGCGAGTCTGCGGGAGCGGTGGAGCCGGTGGATCCGCCGCTACCCTCGGGGTGCTGGCGGAGGATCAGTGGATGGGAGGGGTCAGATCCGAGACCGTCCCCACGGTGCTAGTGGAGGGGGCGGCTCCGACGCCATGCCCCGAGAGGTGATGGAGAGGAGCGGCTCTGGTGCTGCGCCCCATGAGACAGTGGAGGGGAGCGACTCCAACACCACGCCCTGAGAGGTAATGGAGGGGAGCGGCTCTGGTGCTGCGCCCCATGAGATGGTGGAGGGGAGCGGCTCCGACGCCACGCCCCGAGAGGTGATGGAGGGGAGCGGCTCTGGTGCTGCGCCCCATGAGATAGTGGAGGGGAGCGGCTCCAACGCCATGCCCCGAGAGGTGATGGAGGGGAGTGGCTCTAGTGCTACGCCCCATGAGACGGTGGAGTGGAGCGGCTCCGACGCCACGCCTCAAGAGGTGATGGAGGGGAGCGGCTCTGGCGCCGCGCCTCATGAGACAAGGGAGATGAGCCCCCCTACCTCAGAGCAGGGGGCAGGCTCGAAACGATCCCGCCTGCATGAGTTGGAGCAGGGGTCTGGGGGTTCATCCCCGAAACGTACCCGCCGCCTGAAAGCGTCAGAGTACGTCATCGACTCCCCTCGTTGTTCCCTTTATTTTTCTGTTCCGATCTTACGCTTTTTCCTCTTTTGCAGATTCTTGCGACGGGGCCACCCTCTGGGGCCGGCGCCCAAGAAGAGCCTTGCCCTTCAGACGGGATGGCTGGTGCTGCCCGACGTCGCCCCTATTTTGGGCAGGAGCGTCGCGGCCTCGTTGGCCGGTCTGGCAGCGCCCGAGGTGGCGCCCGTGCCCTTTGTGGTTGCTGAACAGGCAACCGCGACCGCGTCAGGCCAGGAGCAGCTGGACACAGCCATGGTCGTGTCCGAGGGGGTGGTGCAGTCCGCGCCTCCGGTGGCCACAGAGACGGCGCCCGATGCGGATCGAGCGGGGTTGGATGCGGCCACATTGGCGTCTGAGGGAGCGGCGCAGTCCGCGCCACCGGAGGTCCAGATGGGGGAGGCCACGACCGTGTCAGGCCCGGCAGGGTCGGATGCAGCCGTGGTGGCCTCCGAGGTGGGCCGAACAGGGGAGGATACGGCCGGTGGGTCTCCGAGCATCTTGGCGGTGGTGGGAAGGACTCACCGGCCATCACCCCCAGCCCTATTGTCGGGGGGGGGGGGCAGCCGTTCCCCCACGTGGAGCGAGCCACCGCTCCATTGGATGGATGCTCAGGATCCGTCGTCAGCTCTGTTCTCGCTTGATGATGTTGTCGAGAGTGTGGAGCGGGAGAACCTTGACATCGGGTTCTCGGCCGTGATCAATGCCTTAAACCAGGCCAATGGAGCCCTGCGTGAAATCATCATTCCTTCTAGCTGGGTATTCGCCTTGTTCTCCTCCTTTTCATATCCTTGTGTTTTCATGTTTTTGATACCGGTCTTCTTTTTAGAATCTTGCTGCCCATAGCCGGAACAAATCCCGGTTTCTCCGCGAGCGAAAGGCGGAGTGGGACCGCCTCACCGAGGAGGCCCGGCTACGAGAAGATGTGAGCGCGCAGCTTGCTATCATCCAACGGCGGGAGGCCAAGGCACGTCGTGACGTGGAGGAGTTCCATGCGATGTTTGAGGATTTGTCGGCGAGGACGAAGCTGGATGAGGAGGAGATCGCCAGGCTCCGAAAGGAGCGAGACAAGCTGCTGCAGAAGAATGTCGCGGCTAGTGAGCGGGCCGGTGAGCTCCTGGCAGAGCTGTAGACGGAGCAGGACCTCAAGCTGAAGGCTGAGGAGAGGTCCGCGATGTTGCAGGAGAATGTGAACCAGGATGCCGTGGTGGTCAATCGGGCCATTCGAGAGCGCGATGAAGCGTGTTGGGAGGCCAAGGCACGCCGGGCGGATCTTGGAGTCGAGGTGGCCCGATGGCTGGATGCCGAGGAAGTTTCTACCGGTCTGTGCGCCAATCTCGTTGAGGCGCGGGGGCTTCTTCAAGTCAAAGGTGATGAGTATGATTGCCTGTCTTCCACTATCCTGGTGGTCTGTGATGAAATGCGGGTGACGCAAGAGGAGGGGGCTGGTTCCCTCACGGTCCATGCTACTAGTATCATGGCACGCGTGGGCCAGCTTGAGGAGAGCGCCTTTTGCCTTGGGATCACCCAAGCCTTCACTGTCGCCCATTCCCATTATGCTCAGGAGACCAACCTAGGGGTGATGAGCCAAGGCTTTGTGCCTATCTATGAAGACGCTGAGCTAGATGAGATGGAGAAGGCGGTGGCTCCCCTTGCGCGGAACCTGGTGGACAAGCTGAAAGAAGAGGTTCTCCCTTCGTGGAAGTAGTTAGTGGAATTGGTTTGATAAACACTTATTTGTAACATGTGAACAAGTGTCAGTGCTTTTGTGTCCTAGAAATGGTTGCGTAAGTCTCGTTTCGTTTGTTTTGATCTTACCTTCTCTTTTGCGATGAAAACGATTTAGACAGTCGACCCTTCCATTTGTTAAGACCATAGGGCCTGAGGTTTTTTTTAGGGAAACTTGATTGTGCTGGTGAGCAAAATTACCATAGCTGTCTGGGCGTGGGCCTTTTGTAGTCTTACCAGTCTGTTCCACCGAACCTTGCCACTGGTCTTGATGCGAAGAGGAGGTCAAATGTAATATTTTCTTGAAAAGAAAAGAAAGGAGGTTCCCATACCTTTATTAGCCCCCGAGTGAGATCCGACCCCTTGTGGTTGCTGGGGTCGGATGTTACTAGAGATCGGAGCGAGGGAGGCGAACTTACATTTGTATTTACTCGTACCCCTTACCTTAGGACTTTGATGATTGCTGCGTGACCGTGCGTTATGAGCTTGCTAACAGGGATGTTCGGACGGAATCCGATCCCGTTTGTTTCGCGACAGGGTCGGCGAAGCCCTCGGGTGGCATTCCGCTACTCCTTGGCCCGCCTTCCAATAGATTCCCCCTTAATGGGGTTTCTATGGGCTCGGCTAGAGGCTGGATTTGAACAAGAAGGTTGAGATGACCCTATTCACCTTAATGCGGGTCGGGCAAAGGCCGTTGAGGCTCATCTGTGTTTTCTCCCCTAGCTCTTGTTCGACGCGAGGCAGCCCTGGACCCTTCGCTGGTCAGCCATCGAACCTCGGTCTCTCAATCTTGGATCGAGTGGCTCGAGCCCCCGAGCCCTTGAGGGTCTGCTAGGGGTCGGCCGTGCTTTCGCGCGCTACCCTGTCCTCGGTTTCCATGGCCAAAGGGGCTGAGTTGATGACACTTGCCTTGATGGCTCGAGAGTCGCGCTCGATGAGCTCGCTAACGGGTATGTTCGTGTGGAATCCAGATCCATCATTCGCTGACGGGGTCGGCAGAGCCCTCATGTGGCATTCCACTACTTCTGAACCCGCCTCCCAGCAGATGCCCGAGCCGTTTGTTGGGCTCAGGCGGCCTATTGGCCTCTCCTTGACAGAGATTCTGTGGGTCTAGCTCGAGGTTAGAATCGAACGAGAAAGGTCGAGATGTCCCTGTCCGCTTCTGAACGGGGTCGGGCAAGGCCGCTGGGGCTCATTTTAGTTTTTCTCCCCTGGCTCTGTTTGACACGAGGTGGCCTCGAGCCCTTTGTGGGCTGGCCTTCGAACCTCGGTCAGGCGTCACTCATATTGAATGAGGCGGCTACCGCTTCGTGACGCGACATGAAGCGTTGAGATGCAAGGATTTGCATATGAAATGTTTGGATATATGGATTTAGCGTATAGATTAATCGAAATGAAAGCGGGGGTCGGTAACGTTACCTTGGTGGTATGAGCCATGGGAAGCTCCTACCAGACATGTCCGTGCCAGGTTTGGGTCCGACGTTTGCGACGAGGCCGGCGTGACCTGCATGAGTATCGCGATTTTTTTGTTTCCATCTCTCGGTGGCAATCCGAGCCGTACGATTGACTTTTAAGCGATCTGTCAGCTTCCCCCCGAAGGGGGCTCTGTAGGTGGACCCCTCCAAACTTCTTTCGGGAAGGCGGGAGCTAAGGCTAGTAGTGTGAGGAACTATGAACACGATTATGCTGGTGAACCAAAAAGACTCCGTAGCCGACGGAGCGTAGAGTCTGGTGGTTCGTCTAGTTGTACTTATTGATTTATTCCCACACGCCGTGCTTTTGGTTCCGCAAACATAAGGAGGGGTCGGGCTAAGAGGGTGTTTAAATAAACAGGCACCCCTGGTAGCCCCCGAGCGATGTCCATGCCCCTGCCGTTGCTAGGGTCGGAGGCTCGGTAAAGAATTTCAACACTCAAAGTAAGTAAACAGGGGTGCTTATCTTTCAATTGGCCGTTCGTTCGTTGTTTTTCCTGGGCCGCCCGATCGACCTAGGAGGCCCGCTGGGCTCCCCCTAGAGGGAGGTTCCATCGTTGGGTCGTTCCATGGTCCTGCCTGGGGAAGCGGAGAGTCGCCTGCAGGTGAGCGTGCCCCGGTTCTCATGTTCGGGGCGCATTAGTGGCGGGCCATGCCCGGGTGATGTTCTGGCTTACCAGGCGGTGTCCCGTCGACCAGAGCGCGTCCCGTCGTTTCTGGCGCGTCCTCTCATATTTCTGTCAGCATTGATTTCACATTTGTATTGAATAGGGGAAGGCAGAGAGTTTTTCATCCAAACCTTTCACCTTTCCTTAGCTGCTAAGCCCCCTCTTTAAATAGGGGGGGAAGAGTTCTCGCCCCACCTCCCCGCCAGCCTCTGAGCCGCCACCTCTTTTCCTTTCTTCTCACCGAATGCATCGACTCCTAAGTGAGAGAGGGTAATGTCAGGGAGAGAAGAACTCACAAGTCCGCCCATGATTCCGAAGCGCGATGTCGAGCTAGAGGTTATCTAATGTAGATGAGATGGCGTGGTTCACCTGTGCTGAGGAGGGGTCACCGCTGCCGAAGGAGAAAAGGTGTCGGAGGGCGATGAGCGTTGTCGATTTCGCCGCCGTTGGTTGCGGCCTTCCTTCAGCGGAAGGCGCTTTCTGCCCCGACACCATTGTCAGGGTTGCGGCTAATGACGATGGCGTAGTCCCTGGGCGCCCCGGCGTTGGGACACCACAGTCGCTGGCGTGGTGCTCATTATTGCAGATGACGACGCTTTTGAAGATCCAGCGAAGCGGTGGGACATCGCCGATGGAGGGCATGGCACGACGGCCGCAGTAGACGAACTGATCCGTGTACATGCCCGGTCATTGCCGATGGAGAGTTTGGCGCAGTGGCCGCAGTAGACGAACTGGTGTACATGCCCGGACGTTGCCGATGGAGAGCTTGGCACGGCGACCGCAGTAGTACTCATAGTAAAGCTAAGCAGAGACTGTAATTGAATAAGTTTGGGGGAGCCCCCGAGTGTACAGTCCTTTGGATTTTAGGAGTACGCTAGTCCTTTGTGTGATGTAATCACTTTGTAAGTGGTGAATCTGTGCAATAATGAACAAGTTTTCATGTTTTGTTACGGAGAACAGTAACTGCTTTTCAGTTCCCTCTTTTTGTGAAGAGGTTTTGATGCCTTCCCATGGCCCAAGTTGCAAAAGACTAGGAATGCGGGTGAATTAGTTCTGATTATGCTGGTGAGCAAAGAGGTTATAGCTGTTGGGGCGTGGGTCTCCCACAGTCCTATCACTCAGAACTTGTTCCTGAAATCTTAGTTTTTAGGACTTGTTATGAGAAGAACCGAAAAACTTAGATGAAGATTTGCAAAGACAATGCAGGAAGTGTTTGCAAAATGTGCTTGTATTATTTGTATCAGCCCCCGAGTGGGGTCCGGCCCCTAGCGATTTGCAGGGGTTGGATGTCACTAAAGATCAGGAATTTGTAAGGACAAAAACTGATAAGAAAAAACATGCGTTTATTTAAGGGTAAAAACGACGTAGCTGCTCAATGTTCTAGGCATTGGTGAAGACCTCGCCGTCGATGGTTTTCAACCTGTAGGCGCCCGGGCGAAGTACTTCCGTGACAATGTACAACCCCTCCTAGGGCGGGGAGAGCTTGTGGCGGTCCTTATTGCTCTGCACAAGGTAGAGGACGAGGTCCTCGACGTTGAAGGCTTGGTCCCGCACCCGTCGGCTATGGTACCGTCGCAACGCCTACTGGTACTTAGCTGAACGGAGGAGGGCGATGTCACGGGCTTCATCTGGCCGGTCCATGGCGTCTTAGTGGGATGCCTCGGCCCCCTATTCGTCGTATGCTCTGATTCTTGGTGCTCCATAGTCAAGGTCCGTTGGGAGATGTAACACCTCGGGTGTTTAAATATTAAAATCTGACATGTCATCATATGCATTGCAAAGCATCTGGCATTTGGTGAAAACTTTGATGTATATTTACTAAAAACAAGTTTACAATTGTGTAATGAATGTTTAATTGTATTGTTTGACTCAAGTTCAATATTTGTATGGATTTTGAATTTTTCCAGAAAACTCCGCTTTTCGACATTTAGATCCTACCCTGAAAATCCATTTCTAAATCTAGGAATATTTTGGGGTTGAGCCTTAAAGCAAAAGTGTAGGGCTTGACTAGTTAAGCAAAGTTTATCTTTGGAGTTTTTCAAGTTGTTTAGAAAATTTTTGAGTAATTCAAAAAGGCGTAATTCGTTAAATATCCCCTATTCAAGTTCAAAAGTTCATTTCAAAATCTAGACCGAATTAGGAGATGGTTATAGAAGCAAAGTTGTAGAACTTTTGATTTTGAACAACTTTTGTTTTTGGAGATTTTTGAGTTGTTATGAAAATTTGAGAGTAATTTGTGAAATTTGGCGAATGGCAAACTTGTAATTACTGTGAACAGTGTTCACCGCTTGCGCTACACCGCCGGCGAGCTTCGGCTTGCTTCCAGTCGCGCGCGTGGCCGTCTGGGCGTCGCGTTGGCGCGCTGAAGGCTTCGTCGTGGCTTCCTTGCGCTTCCTTGGCTGCCCTATAAAGCTCTGGAGCCGCCGCCGTTCTTCTTTCTTCGTTCTCTGTTTTTTTTCCCGTCGCCGCTGCTCCATCTCCGGCGAGCCCGTGCCGTCGTTGTCGTGCTCCACCGTCGCTGATAAGCTAGTCCCAGCTCCGCCTAAACCTTGCGCGTCCATCTGACCCACCAATTTGGCTTGTCTTCACCGGGAACTCGAGTTTCATCGCCTTCTTCCTCACGGACGGTAACCTCACCGTCGCATGCGCATCTCCGTGGCCAGAGCCCGTCGGTGAGCCGTTGCCCTTGATTGGTGTACCTTTAGCTTCGTCTCGATGCCGTAGTGCTCATTTCACTGTTGATTGGCCAGTTTTATCCACTGCAGTCGCCGGCACACCGTCACCGACGATCCTTGCTCCGCCGCCGTTGCTGTTCACATCGACCCACGTCTACGCTGCTTCTCCAGCCTTGCTTTCTGCTCTGTAGTGTTCGTGGTGAGCTCCTAATGCTTCCTGTGCCCTTTGATTAACTGCTACCGTACTCCTGTCGCCGGCGTAACGTCGCCGAGCCACCGCGTCCGCCATGGCCGACGCCAAGCTCCTAACTCGTAGTAATTCGTCTAGCTAGTGCCTTCAGTCGATGCGCCGTGATGATGTGGTCATTTTGGTACCTTGACTGTCGCCTTTAGACTCACCATCGGTGAGTTTGCGCCGGTCAGCGCCGTCGTCGTCGTAGTCAACACGCGGGAGGTAGGTGATGACATGTGGGGTCCGATGTCAGTGACTCAGCGTTGAAATGGATTTTTCTATTTTCAGATTTGAATGAATAGTGTCTGGTTTTTGTTATTTTTGTGTAGATTTATTTAGAGCTCCAAAAATTATGAAAATTTTTGTGTGACTTCTCTGAGATGTATAGTATTTAAGAAAAATATGAAATAGTGTTTTTCAGTAATTTTTAAATGTGATAAAAATTGCTCAATTTATTCATAAATGGATTTCCAGGATTTTTCTAGGCTTATTTATTTATCCAAAAATTATGAAATTTGTTTTGCCACTTAGTTAACATGTAATGAACATGTACTAAAATTTTGAGCTCAATTGGAATAAGTTGATTTATTTCATAATTTTGAATTAAATAATTAATTCATAAAAGCGAATAGTAACCTTTAATGATTTAGGTTTTTGTTTGGAATTTTGGATTGAGTGATGACCTTGGGTCATTTGTTGTTAATGATCCTTGGCAGTTGATGTATGTGTTACGAAAAAGATTTAGTTTGTTTGACTTGCAACTGTACCGCGAAGGAAAGTTGTATTCAAATTATTAATTTTGCATCCATCATCGAGCATCATGTTTCGAATTCCGCATCATGTTAAACATGGCATTGTTATTACGTGTAGTGAACGAAGGTGAGAACGTGGTAGTTAATCAAGTTGTTGAGGAGGTTAATCCGTCTGTTGAGGTCGGATCGAATCCTTGTGTAACGTCGCAGGAGCCGGACTTTTCGTCAACGAAGGCAAGCCCCGGATGCATACAACCCTACCTTGTGTTTTATAAATTAATTTCGCTTTTGCTTTCTGTTACTGCATTAAGTGATTAGGAGTTAAGTAAGAGCCTAATTGGTGCATTACCACCCTTGTTATTCCATATTTACCATATTACCAATTTTAAACTCGTGTATACCTAGCCTTGCTTAGCTATGCGTAGAACGAGGAAAGTCGGGTGACTACCTGCCACCTGCAAGTTTAAACGGAACATTGGTTAACTATGTTAGCATGTGATATGGGAATGTGGAGTAATAAATCTAGACCGGGCGGACTCGGTGTGTGTGAGCCACAAGACATGGAGGTCTTGTGAGCAGGGTCTTTCCGCCTGTGTCGATTAAGGCACGTCCGTTGTTGAATTGCATGAGGTGAGAATTTGTAGTACTAACCACATACTCCGGTAAGCCTGAACTTGGCAATTCTATTACGAGAATGGCTACTCGCGCACTGGGAGTGGAGAGATGGCGGGAATAGCGTGTACCCACGTGGCCATAGGCTGGAATGGTGGAGTACTGTGTTCTCGGGTGGCGCGAACCCGTTCTTGTTTTAGGGGATCCGAGGATAGGTTGGTATATGTAGGTCAGGGGACCTGCATATGTCGTGTGGTCTGGAATTCCCAGCTGGGTTTAATCGGTTCGAATCGTCGTTGCTCCTCGGTTAAGGAGACTCAACTCACTGTTCATCATCGTAGAATTAATAACCAGAACTTGAATAAGGCTTGTGAAGGTGTTGGATATGAAGTTTCATGATCTCAGTGCGGATCGTGTCAGCTTTGTATATAATTCTTGAGAAGTTTTCTATATAAAGAATGTTGTTAAAAGAGCTTTTACGCAAAAGAACTTTGATCATTGTTAAAGCTATACCTTGAATCCCTGAGCCTGCATTACTGAGTTTATCAGTTAATATTTCGGATAAGTCTTGTTGAGTACTTTTGTACTCAGGGTTCGTTGACCCCTTGTTGCAGGTGAGCCTCATGAGCAGATCTATTTTGGATCGTGCTGCATGACTATCGTTCGTTCTGACGATGAGAATGTAAATGTGTGATCCTTGGGCAAGATGTTTATTTGGTGTGATATGTCTATATTAATTATGCCACTCCACTACTACTATGGTTTGTAATAATCATCGAACTTAGTTTGTAAGGTTTGAAACAACTGGTTTGTAAGCTATGTTATCGTAAGACTTCCGCTGTTTTTACTCTGGTTTTGATAATTGAATAAATGTTGTAATACTGCAATGACTCTGTAACGTGATCCTGCTCGGAAATCGTGGATGATTCGGAGTTCCCCGAGGACACCCGACAGTCTTTTTAAGTTAATGGAAACATATGCATAAATGTCAAAGGTCGTCGGACAGTGACAGGTGCATGTGGGCCCTATAACTTAGGAGGTTCTGCCACAGAATGGTATCAGAGCGCCTCGTTACAAGGTTTTTGTTGTATTGTTTTACAAAAACTTCAAAATGATTTGGATGACTAAATTTAACTTGGTAATTTAGTCCAAATTGCTTCTGACTTATCTTATTTCTTTCTCACCATTCCCTATTTGATTAAAAGGTTTTTGTGTGGTGGAGTAGTAATCATACTATGCCCTATATAAAAATAAATGTTGTTTATGTGCATTATAAACTTTGATGTTTTTGTTCGTAAGAACGATTCATGCATCAGGAATAATTCACTTGTTACTTCCTTCACCTCTTAGTCTGGAATTAAGTAGTGAGTCTGGTTGGAGGAATGTAATCCATCTTAGCTACTCTTTGGATTTTGATCAAATGGGCTTACTTGGATTAAATTGGCTTCCTACAGTATGGCTCGTGCCAAGATGACGCCCCGTAAGTCCACCGGACCCAAAGGAGTTCCTCGTCACCAACTTGCCCCTAGAAATGATGGTGCTAGCAGTAGCAGCTCTAGGCCTGATCCCCAGGCAGAGATACTGAGGGTTTCTATGGAGTTAGCACAATCTACTAGAGATAGGGCTTTGGATGTTATACAAATAGGAGAATTACAGGGTCAATTGAGGCAGCTCACCACCGCGCATAGGAACTGCGAAAGTATGTTAGTTCATACGGTGGAAGGAAGAAATGAAGCTTGGCACAGGGAAAATGTAGCTAGAGCTAGAACTCATGAGCTAGAATTCTATGTAGAAGATTTAGAAGAACATAATACATATCTACATGAGGAAGTTCATAGGCTTAGCAATCTACTTAAATCCGAATCATGAGCCTCAAGCTGATGCCATGGACCCCGGTGTCATCCTTGCCGATGATGATGAATCGGGAGAGGAAGAAGAAGAAGATCCTGAAGAATTAGTAATGATCGATGAAAGTGATGATGAAGGCGGTAATAATTCCGGAATGGATACCGAGCCTGAAGTTTGAAGAAATTGAGGAGAAGAGTAGAGTTGTATAATAGTAGCTCTAGTTAAGCTATGTAGTTCTGTTTTCGTACTCGTGGGTTTGTTTGTACATTAGTAAACTCTATGTAAGGTGTCTAGAGTAAGCTTTGGTACAATTCAATAAAGACATGTGAATAAAGTTTGGTTTGTTATGAGCAGATGCGTCGTACACGGGGTTCGTTTATTCCGGGAACTTCACAAGATGAGGACGGTATTCCAGATCCGCCACCAGTTCCAACCAATTTAGCTGATGCTATAACTGCACTTGTCAATGTGACTGGCTGAAAATTCTCGTTTGCTTCATGAGATGGCTCAGAGTAATCAGAATCAGATGTACGGAAACCGTGGACGCCACCATAACCGACAGGAGGCTACATATGTTGATTTTACAGACACAAGACCCCCGGTGTTCACCAAGGCAGATGAACCATTGGAGGCTGATGACTGGCTTCGAACCATGGAGCAGAAATTTGACCTTATCCCATGCACGGAGTATCAGAAACCTACGTTTGCCGCCCAACAACTTAGAGGAGCAGCAAGTGCTTGGTGGGCAAACTTAGTGGCTATGCAACCAGCTGGCATTCCAATAACTTGGGCTGAGTTCCGTACAGCCTTCAGAGCCCATTATATTCCCGAAGGAGTGATGGCTATGAAGCTAGATGAATTCCTTGCTTTGAAACAAGGAGATCAAAGCGTGATGCAGTATGTGGGAAGATTTAATCATCTGTCCCAATATGCATCCGAACATGTCAATACTGATGCCAAGAAGAAGAGGTGGTTTATGAGAGGCCTGAATACCAAGTTGCAGACTATGATGACCACTTGCACCAATGTCACTTACCATGAGGCAGTAAATATTGCAATTGCTTCAGAATCAAAGTATCGGCAGCATAAGGAGCTCAAAAAGAAAAAGAGTGTACCGTCTGGATCTTTTGGGGGAAATCAGAAGAGGCAGAGGGTGATTTATCATCCAGTACATCATAATCGTCCTCCTTATCGTCCGCCGCCGTTCCAAGCTGGGCAACAGTCAAATGTCCGTCCTGCTATAACCTATCCGAGTTCACAGTCAACCAATGCTTCTGGTGGCAATGCTCCAACATCCCAGGGTCACAACTATCCGTGTTACAATTGTGGAAGGACTAGTCATTTCTCCAGGGAATGTCCATATCCTAGGCAGGCTAATCAAAATTATCAGAAGGCTCCTGCCAATCAACAACAGGGTCAGGCACCAAACAAGAACCCCAATCAGAATGCTCAGAAGGGCAAAGATGAGAGGAAGACAGGACGAGTGTTCTATATTCAAGCTGGGGAAATTCCGGAAGGGGAGCCAGTGATGATGGGTATGTTTCCTGTTGCCAATCACCCTGCAGTTATACTTTTTGATTCCGGCGCATCGCATTCATTCATCAATAGAACATTTGTCGTGAAGCATGAAATTTCAATTGGGGCAACAAAGGAAAGTTTCTTTATACAGTCGCCCGGGGGACGTCTGTGTACTAAGGAAATGGTATACCAGGTACCCGTAAACCTGGGTGGGCATATTTTTCCCACTACCATGATTATCCTTAAGGATCAGGATATAGATGTAATTTTGGGAATGAATTGGATGTATCAGCATAAGGCTGTTATAGATGCTTTGAATAGGACCTTACGAGTGAATTTGCCTGATAGTAATTCTCAACTTCTTATCCAACTTCCAACCCTAAGAAGATCAGTGAGCAAGATTTGTGCAACTGTTGTCAAAGAGATTAGAGATATTCCGGTAGTGTGTGAATTTCCGGATGTGTTTCCTAAAGATTTACCCGGTCTACCACCTGATAGGGATGTACAGTTCAATATAGAATTACAACCTGGAACAGCTCCGATTTCTCGGAGAGCTTATAGGATGCCACCTAAGGAATTGGCCGAGTTGAAAACTCAGTTACAAGAATTGATTGAGAAAGGGTTTATCCAACCTAGTTCTTCACCTTGGGGATGTCCGGCAATTTTTGTGAAAAAGAAAGATGAGACCCTGAGGTTATGTGTTGACTATCGTCCATTGAATGAAGTGACCATCAAGAATAAGTATCCATTACCTCGGATAGATCTGCTTTTTGATCAACTGGCCGGAGCCAAAGTTTTCTCCAAGATAGATTTGAGATCAGGATATCATCAAATCAAGAAAAAACCTAAGGATATTCCCAAAACGGCATTTACCACAAGATATGGGTTATATGAATACTTGGTAATGTCTTTTGGTTTGACAAATGCTCCAGCTCATTTCATGTATCTAATGAACTCAGTATTCATGCCTGAGCTAGACAAGTTTGTAGTAGTGTTTATTGATGACATTTCAGTATATTCCAAGAATAAGAAAGAACATGCGGAACATCTCAGAATTGTTCTGACCCGTTTAAGAGAACATCAACTATATGCCAAGTTCAGCAAGTGTGATTTTTGGCTTAAGGAAGTGCAATTTCTTGGACATGTCTTGTCAGCCGAAGGAGTTGCAGTTGATCCAAGCAAAGTGAAGGATGTGCTTGATTGGAAACCGCCAACCACAGTTCATCAAGTTCGGAGTTTTCTGGGTTTGGCGGGATATTACCGTCGGTTTATTCTAGATTTCTCAAAGATATCAAAGTCCATAACTGAATTGTTGAAGAACCAAGTTAAGTTTGTCTGGTCATCAGATTGTGAAGAGGCTTTCCAGACTTTGAAGAGACTGTTAACCACGGCACCAGTATTAGCCCAACCTGATATCGAGAAGCCGTTTGATGTTTATTGTGATGCTTCAGGTATTGGTATTGGATGTGTGTTGATGCAAGAAGGCCGAGTCATTGCCTATGCATCTAGGCAACTTAAGCAACATGAAGAACATTATCCGACACATGACTTGGAGTTAGCAGCTGTGGTTCATGCTCTAAAGATTTGGCGGCATTACCTACTTGGTAATACGTGTCATATGTATACAGACCACAAAAGCCTAAAGTATATCTTTACTCAGTCAGAGTTGAACATGCGACAAAGAAGATGGTTAGAACTGATTAAGGATTATGATTTGGAAGTACATTATCACCCTGGTAAAGCAAATGTAGTTGCAGATGCCCTCAGTCGCAAAAGTTATTGTAATTGTCTGACAGTGAGAACAATGGGTTTGAATTTATGTCAAGAAATGGAAAGGTTGAATGTAGAAGTAGTTCAACAAGGAAGTTTGACCAACATAATTGTTGAAGCCACTATTCGAGATCAAGTTATTGCTGCTCAGAAGGAAAACAAGGGTATAGCCCATATCAAGGAAAGAGTCAAGAATGGAAAAGCGGAATGCTTTAGTATTGACAATGAAGATGTGTTGTGGTTCAAGGATCGCCTGGTGGTACCAAAAGTTCTTGAGTTGCGGCAGTCAATTCTAGATGAGGCACATGCTACTAGGTTATCAATCCATCCGGGAAGTAACAAGATGTACCATGACTTGAAGCAAAGATTCTGGTGGACTAAAATGAAAATAGAGATTGCTAGATACATAGCAAAGTGTGACTACTTGTCAAAAGGTGAAAGCTATACATTTGAGGATCTGCTGGTGAATTACAACCATTACCTATTCCATCTTGGAAGTGGGAGGACATAAGTATGGACTTTATTGTTGGTCTACCCAAGACATCAAAGGGATTTGACTCAGTATGGGTTATTGTAGATCGACTCACTAAGTCAGCGCATTTTCTTCCAGTCAAGACAATATATCCTACGATCCAATATGCCAAAATGTACTTAGCAAGAATCATGAGTCTCCATGGAATACCCAAGACTATTGTGTCAGATAGGGGTACACAGTTTGTCTCCAACTTTTGGAAACAATTGCATTCTTCGTTGGGTACCAAACTTCTGTATAGTACAGCTTATCATCCACAGACTGATGGACAGACTGAAAGAGTTAATCAAGTGCTTGAAGATATGTTAAGGTGTTGTGTCCTTAACTATTCCAATAAGTGGGATGAATGCTTACCTTTGGCCGAGTTCTCATACAACAATAGTTATCAAGAAAGCATTAGAATGGCTCCATTTGAAGCACTCTATGGTCGTAGATGCAGAACATCATTGAGTTGGTCTGAGCCTGGAGAAAGAAGGTTCTTTGGAGTTGACCTTGTGAATGAAACAGAAGACAAGGTTAGGCAAATACAGAATAATTTGAAGATAGCTCAATCCCGTACAAAAGAGTTATGCGGATAGAAGACGGAGACCATTGGTATTTAACAAAGGAGATTTTGTATATCTGAAAGTATCACCAATGAAGGGAGTTACCCGTTTTGGTGTTAAAGGAAAGTTGGCACCCTCGATATATTGGACCATATCAAATTTTGGAAAGGTATGGAAAGGTGGCATATCGCTTGCAATTACCTGAACATCTCACAGCTGTGCATGATGTGTTCCACGTTTCTCAATTGAAGAAATGTCTCCGAGTGCCTGAACAGAATGTTGAAGTTGAAGGAGTGGAACTAGAACCGGATTTAACTTATTCCGAATATCCTATCCGAGTGTTAGATCAGAAAGATCGTGTTACTCGAAGACGGACAATCAAGTTCTATAAAATACAATGGAATCAACATTCAGAAGAGGAAGCTACTTGGGAATCAGAAGATTACTTGTTAGAAAAGTTTCCAGAGTTTTTAGCGTCAATATAGAATAGAGTAGTGTTAGTTGTGCTCGGTTACTACAAGTTGTGTTTTGTAAAGGAACCTCAGCTGTTTTATAGGCAAGTTTTGGATGTTTTTGGACTGACACATTTCCTTTTCCATTACTTACCCTATGGCTTTGAATCTCGGGACGAGATTTCTTTTAGGGGGAAGGATTGTAACACCTCGGGTGTTTAAATATTAAAATCTGACATGTCATCATATGCATTGCAAAGCATCTGGCATTTGGTGAAAACTTTGATGTATATTTACTAAAACAAGTTTACAATTGTGTAATGAATGTTGAATTGTATTGTTTGACTCAAGTTCAATATTTGTATGGATTTTGAATTTTTCCAGAAAACCCCGCTTTTCGACATTTAGATCCTACCCTGAAAATCCATTTCTAAATCTAAGGCATATTTTGGGGTTGAGCCTTAAAGCAAAAGTGTAGGGCTTGACTAGTTAAGCAAAGTTTATCTTTGGAGTTTTTCAAGTTGTTTAGAAAAATTTTGAGTAATTCAAAAAGGCGTAATTCGTTAAATTCCCTATTCAAAGTTCAAAAGTTCATTTCAAAATCTAGACCGAATTAGGAGATGGTTATAGAAGCAAAGTTGTAGAACTTTTGATTTTGAACAACTTTTGTTTTTGGAGATTTTTGAGTTGTTATGAAAATTTGAGAGTAATTTGTGAAATTTGGCGAATGGCAAACTTGTAATTACTGTGAACAGTGTCCACCGCTTGCGCTACACCGCCGGCGAGCTTCGGCTTGCTTCCAGTCGCGCGCGTGGCCGTCTGGGCATCGCGTTGGCACGCTGAAGGCTTCATCGTGGCTTCCTTGCACTTCCTTGGCTGCCCTATAAAGCTCTGGAGCCGTCGCCGTTCTTCTTTCTTCGTTCTCTGTTTTTTCCCGTCGCCGCTGCACCATCTCCAGCGAGCCTGTGCCGTCATTGTCGTGCTCCACCGTCGCTGATAAGCTAGTCCTAGCTCCGCTTGAACCTTGCGCGTCCATCTGACCTACCAATTTGGCTTGTCTTCACCGGGAACTCGAGTTTCATCGCCTTCTTCCTCGCGGCCGGTAACCTCACCGTCGCATGCGCATCTCCGTGGCCAGAGCCCGTCGGTGAGCCGTTGCCCTTGATTGGTGTACCTTTAGCTTCGTCTCGATGCCGTAGTGCTCATTTCACTGTTGATTGGCCGTTTTATCCACTGCAGTCGCCGGCACACCGTCACCGACGATCCTTGCTCCACCGCCGTTGCTGTTCACGTCGACCCGCGTCTACGCTGCTTCTCCAGCCTTGCTTTCTGCTCTGTAGTGTTCGTGGTGAGCTCCTAATGCTTCCTGTGCCCTTTGATTAACTGCTACCGTACTCCTGTCGCCGGCGTAACGTCGCCGAGCCACCGCGTCCGCCATGGCCGACGCCAAGCTCGTAACTCGTAGTAATTCGTCTAGCTAGTGCCTTCAGTCGATGCGCCGTGATGATGTGGTCATTTTGGTACCTTGACCTGTCGCCTTTGGACTCACCGTCGGTGAGTTTGCGCCGGTCAGCGCCGTCGTCGTCGTAGTCAACACGCGGGAGGTAGGTGATGACATGTGGGGTCCGATGTCAGTGACTCAGCGTTCAAATGGATTTTTCTATTTTCAGATTTGAATGAATAGTGTCTGTTTTTGTTATTTTTGTGTAGATTTATTTAGAGCTCCAAAAATTATGAAAATTTTTGTGTGACTTCTCTGAGATGTATAGTATTTAAGAAAAATATGAAATAGTGTTTTTCAGTAATTTTTAAATGTGATAAAAATTGCTCAATTTATTCATAAATGGATTTCCAGGATTTTTCTAGGCTTATTTATTTATCCAAAAATTATGAAATTTGTTTTGCCACTTAGTTAACATGTAATGAACATGTACTAAAATTTTGAGCTCAATTGGAATAAGTTGATTTATTTCATAATTTTGAATTAAATAATTAATTCATAAAAGCGAATAGTAACCTTTAATGATTTAGGTTTTTGTTTGGAATTTTGGATTGAGTGATGACCTTGGGTCATTTGTTGTTAATGATCCTTGGCAGTTGATGTATGTGTTACGAAAAAGATTTAGTTTGTTTGACTTGCAACTGTACCGCGAAGGAAAGTTGTATTCAAATTATTAATTTTGCATCCATCATCGAGCATCATGTTTCGAATTCCGCATCATGTTAAACATGGCATTGTTATTACGTGTAGTGAACGAAGGTGAGAATGTGGTAGTTAATCAAGCTTGTCGAGGAGGTTAATCCGTCTGTTGAGGTCGGATCGAATACTTGTGTAACGTCGCAGGAGCCGGACTTTTCCGTCAACGAAGGCAAGCCCCGGATGCATACAACCCTACCTTGTGTTTTATAAATTAATTTCGCTTTTGCTTTCTGTTACTGCATTAAGTGATTAGGAGTTAAGTAAGAGCCTAATTGGTGCATTACCACCCTTGTTATTCCATATTTACCATATTACCAATTTTAAACTCGTGTATACCTAGCCTTGCTTAGCTATGCGTAGAACGAGGAAAGTCGGGTGACTACCTGCCACCTGCAAGTTTAAACGGAACATTGGTTAACTATGTTAGCATGTGATATGGGAATGTGGAGTAATAAATCTAGACCGGGCGGACTCGGTGTGTGTGAGCCACAAGACATGGAGGTCTTGTGAGCAGGGTTCTTTCCGCCTGTGTCGATTAAGGCACGTCCGTTGTTGAATTGCATGAGGTGAGAATTTGTAGTACTAACCACATACTCCGGTAAGCCTGAACTTGGCAATTCTATTACGAGAATGGCTACTCGCGCACTGGGAGTGGAGAGATGGCGGGAATAGCGTGTACCCACGTGGCCATGGGCTGGAATGGTGGAGTACTGTGTTCTCGGGTGGCGCGAACCCGTTCTTGTTTTAGGGGATCCGAGGGATAGGTTGGTATATGTAGGTCAGGGACCTGCATATGTCGTGTGGTCTGGAATTCCCAGCTGGGTTTAATCGGTTCGAATCGTCGTTGCTCCTCGGTTAAGGAGACTCAACTCACTGTTCATCATCGTAGAATTAATAACCGGAACTTGAATAAGGCTTGTGAAGGTGTTGGATATGAAGTTTCATGATCTCAGTGCGGATCGTGTCAGCTTTGTATATAATTCTTGAGAAGTTTTCTATATAAAGAATGTTGTTAAAAGAGCTTTTACGCAAAAGAACTTTGATCATTGTTAAAGCTATACCTTGAATCCCTGAGCCTGCATTACTGAGTTTATCAGTTAATATTTCGGATAAGTCTTGTTGAGTACTTTTGTACTCAG
This sequence comes from Miscanthus floridulus, assembly GCF_019320115.1. Taxonomy (NCBI): domain Eukaryota; kingdom Viridiplantae; phylum Streptophyta; class Magnoliopsida; order Poales; family Poaceae; genus Miscanthus; species Miscanthus floridulus. The sequence continues at coordinate 187,432,299 of NC_089587.1, read as the reverse complement.
GGTTCGTTGACCCCTTGTTGCAGGTGAGCCTCATGAGCAGATCTGTTTTGGATCGTGCTGCATGACTATCGTTCGTTCTGACGGATGAGAATGTAAATGTGTGATCCTTGGGCAAGGATGTTTATTTTGTGTGATATGTCTATATTAATTATGCCACTCCACTACTACTATGGGTTGTAATAATCATCGAACTTAGTTTGTAAGGTTTGAAACAACTGGTTTGTAAGCTATGTTATCATAAGACTTCCGCTGTTTTTACTCTGGTTTTGATAATTGAATAAATGTTGTAATACTGCAATGACTCTATAACGTGATCCTGCTCGGAAATCGTGGATGATTCGGGGTTCCCCGAGGACACCCGACAGTCTTTTTAAGTTAATGGAAACATATGCATAAATGTCAAAGGTCGTCGGACAGTGACAGGTGCATGTGGGCCCTATAACTTAGGAGGTTCTGCCACAGGAGAACGGCCTCAGAACCATAGACCATGAAGAAGGGTGTGTAGCCGGTGGCCTGGCTAGGAGTTGTCCTTAGGCTCTAGAGCACGGCCGGAAGCTCAGCGAGCCAGCGTGCGCCGAACTTGTTCAACCGGTTGAAAATTCTAGGCTTAAGGCCTTACAGGAGCATGCCGTTTGCACGCTCGACCTGCCCATTTGTCTGGGGGTGCATGATGGCTGCCCAATCGATCTGGATGTGTTGTTCATTGTAGAATCGAATGAATTTTCTGTCGGTGAACTGCGTGCCATTGTCTCTGATGATGGAGTTCGGTACTCCAAAGCGATGGATGATGTCGAGGAAGAATAGCACAGCTTGCTCGGATTTAATCGTGGAGATCGGTCGAGCTTCGATCCATTTTGTAAACTTGTCTATGGTGACAAGTAGATGGGTGAAGCCCTCGGGCGCATTTTTGAGTGGCCCAACCAGGTCGAGCCCCCATACCGCGAAGGGCCACATGATGGGGATCATCTGGAGCGCCTGGGCTGGAAGGTGAATCTGCCGAGCGTAGTACTAACACCCTTTGCAGGTACGTACAATTTGTTCGGCGTCGTTTACTGCGGTGGGCCAGTAGAAGCCCTGTCGGAATACATTTCCAACCAAGGTCCTTGGTGCGGCATGGTGACTGTAGACCCCACCGTGGATGTCGCTTAGCAGAAGTCTTCCTTGTTCGCTGGGGATGCAGAGCTACAGGATCCCGATGTGGCTCTGTTTGTAGAGTTCACCCTCTACAAGAACGAAGGACTTAGCGTGGCGTGCAAGCCGTCGGGCTTCCGTCTTGTCTGCCGGTAGTGTGTCGTGGAGGAGGTAGTTGAAGTAAAGTGTTCTCTAGTCGTTGAGAGGGTCGGGTTCTACCGCTGGACCCTCTTCAAGCTCCATGACCTCAGGGTTGGGCGGAGCAGTCAGCGGATCAGCCCCCGGGGTCAGATTAGATGGGCCATCATTGGCCTGTTCTGACCCATGTAGCATACCGAGGGCTTGTGTTGATCGCTGGCGAAGACACCTACCGGGACTGGCTCTCGGCCAGACACTGCTTTTGCGAGTGCGTCGGCTGCTTCGTTGAGGTGCCTTGGGCCGATGATCGGATCAACAACTAGTGGGTACCTTCCTGGGTGTGGGATGGTATCCGGATGGTCGGTCCAGTCGAAGGTTATGGCAGATTCTAACCACCGGAGAAAGGCGGGTGTGGCCGGTCCGGCCGTATAGACCTCGCGACGCGCGACCTTCTGGCGGCGTTTGGAGTCGTAGGCCGCTGATCCTCCAAAGATCATGAGGGAGCCGTTCGGCGTCGGGAAGGCATCGTCCTTCTCCTCTGTGTCGTCTGTGGTAGGGGCAGGTTCCTTCCCCTGCTCCCCTTTGTTGAGGCCCCCGAACAAGTATTTGCGCATGAGGCCGCAATCCTTGTATAGATGCTTGGCCAGGAAAGCATGGTTTGGGCATGGCCCCTCGAGCATTTTCTCAAAGTGGTTCGGAGTGCCCTCCATAGGCTTCCAGCCACCCTTACGGTCGGCGGCGGCCACGAGCGAGCTATCGCGCCGTTGCTTCTTGTTTTTTCTTTTGGCGGGACGGTTGGAGGCACCCTCGCCGGCGTCGTCGTCCCACCTCACCTTGCCATCGGAGTGGTCAAAGATGGCTCCAACCGCCTCCTCCCCTGAGGCGTGGCTGGTGGTAATGTCCAGGAGCTCCTTGGTGGTCCACAGGCCCCTTCGCCCTAGCTTGTGTACCAAAGACTCACAGGTTGTCCCAGATAGGAAAACTCCTATCATGTCGGCGTCGGCGACGTTAGGGCGCTCGTTGCACTGCCAAGAGAAGCACCGGATGTACCCGCGGAGGGTTTCATCGGCCTTCTGGCGGCAGTTCTTGAGGTCCTATGGGTTTCTGGGGCGTTTGTACATGCCCTAGAAGTTGCCCACGAAGATCTCTGTAAGATCCACCCAACTTTGAATGGCGTTGGACGGTAGGTGCTCCAACCACGCTCGTGCCGAATCAGCCAAGAATAGTGGGAGATTGTGAATAATGAAATTGTCGTCACTCGCACCACTGGCCAGACATGTAAGCCTGATAGTCTTCGAGCCAAAGCCTGGGGTTTGTTTCCCTAGAATATTTAGGGATGTTGGTTGGCGGTCGGTACCTTAGTGGGAAAGCAGCATTGAGGATGTGTCGGCCGAAGGCCTGGGAGGCCAGGGCTTGGGCTTCGGTCCTCGCCACTGTCGTAGCGTCCGTCGCATCGAGGATGGTAGCCGCAATAGACTCCCTCCCCGGCGTCGCCGTGGGTGCGCCTATGGGCGTCGATGGTGTTGCGCACGTCGCGGTCGTGGCCGAGACATTGATGTACCGCAATGGTGGTGTGCTGCCTACCGCCTGGCGGTGTCTGGTGAATGGACACATCCTTGGTGGGGTGCACCGAGGGTGTGCACTAGCTGGCGTCAGGCTCACGTCATCGAGACAATGAGCTTTCTGCCTACTACGCCTCTGCACGCTCGAGCAACGTGCGAATTTCTTGGCAGGCCCGGCGATCCTCGAACGTCGCAACCTCCAGAAGGCCGTTGCAGCGGCAATGTTTTGGCTTGCCCACGCGAAGTGAGGGAGGGTCCCGTCGTCGGTGAGGATCCTCTGGTGTACAGTGTGGGCCGTGGCGCATGCGCGCCCGCCGTCTACGTGGCGTTCGATCTCGCGATTGATGTCCGCGTACTCCTGGACGAGCCCTTGCCTGGCCTCATCGATCTCCAGCTTGCGGGCCCTTAGCTGCTCCATCCTTAGGTGAGATGGGGCTGCCGTCTCCTCCCCGGACCTACTGCCAGGGTTGCTTGTCGGGGTGGACTCTTCGCCGGAGACACTTTCGACGTGCCCCTTGGGGGTTTGTGCCATGAAGCATTCTCGGGAAGGGTGATGGCTCCCCCCGCTGGAGTCAGAGCTGGAGGACAATCTTGGCTCCTCCGTGAGGAGCCTATGGAGAGTCTCCGTATCATGTTCAATTGTCCCCACGAACTTGCTATCTGTGGGTGGCTGAACCATGCGTAGTGCCAGAAGGTGGCCAGCGGTCGCCGTGGCGTTGCGGAGACCGAACAGAAACGCTATCGGGGCACTCCGTACGGGGCCTTCCGGAGATAGGGTGATGCAATGCGGGGCCTCCCTGGATAACTGGGGTCCAAGGGAGTCGCCTGGCTGGCCCTCAAGTGTCTGGTGGCTGAGGCTAACGGAAGGGAGAGACTGCACGGCCGTGTGGGCCAGTGCCAGCTCTCCTCCTAGTGTGACGATGACATCTAGGTCACCGAAACATTGGTGTGCGCCCGGGACCTAGCTAATTGCGTGGGTGGCCATCCGAGGCCTGATTTGGAACGCACAAAGGCCCCTACCTGGCGCGCCAATAGTTAGTGTTTCGTACAAGCACCGACAAGTAAATTTATAGTAATGTGCGTTAGGCCCGGATGGTGCGCTAAAGGATACAAGATTTATACTAGTTTGGGCCGAATGTCCCTACGTCCAGTCTGTTGTTGCTCATGTTATTAGCACCAAAAAATAGTTCATAGTAGGGGGTATAAACGATCGAGAGAGGGACTGGTCCCAAGTCTCTGATGGAAGGGTCGAAAGGATGCCAAGAGCTTGGTAGCAGCTTGATTGTGTGTGTTGTGTGTTGTGTGTTGTGTTGTCAAGAGTCGGTCCCTTTGTTGGAGGAAGCACATCCCCTTTTATAGATGAAGGGGACGGCTTTACAAGTGAGAGGTCTAGGGTGTGTACGCTACCTAGCCTTGTTGTTCACGTCTACCAAGCCTTATTGTCCATTCCGGTGGGTGCGAAAGGATGATAAGCGCCTACATTACTGTCGATGCCACTGTAGAATGTCAGGATGGCTATAGAGTACTGCCCCGCATAGGGTATGGACTCTGGTACAGTGGTTTTGACTTATGAGCCTTGCCCAGCCTTGCTCCGTATGCCTTCTGGTTCCTATGAGTCTCTGTCGGAGGGACGCGGGGTCGGGGTCCGGAGTAGCGCTGTGGGCAAGGTCTTCCGATTGGAGAGGGCATCCGGAGGCTGAAGCGAGCTCTCTGATCTGGTGGACCCGAGGGGCTGGGAAGCGGACGCCGCTCCCCTGTGATCATAACGTGGTGACCGTACATTCACCATTTGTGGAGGATGCGAGTCCTTTCCTGGACCATAGTGGTTGTCGCATATCTATGTCGGGTTCCATGTCCCAGAGCTGAAGGCGGTGCCTACAACTCTACAGGGCAAAGAGCACGCACCCGCAACACTTTTCAGACTCTGCTACATCTGGGAGGGTCTAGAGCACCCATCCCGTCATTCCCTGGGAGTACTTTTCCTGCCGAGGCGCAGGGTATGGTCCTTGAATCCACGGCTGACCCGAACATCTTGTCCTACCCTGCACCTATCATCATGAGGGAACGGGGAGAGGTTGTCAGGCAAGACGAAACCAGTCCTTGGACATCGAGTGAGGCAAGGTTCATCCTTGAATGTCGGGCACGGCGGAGTCCAGTCCTTGTCCCTCGGGCTAGACCGAGCCCATCCCTCAGGGGTCGGGCAAGGCAGAGTCAATCCCTAAGCTCTCGGGTGAGGTGGAGCTGGCCCTTATCCCTCGGGCGGGACCGAGCCCATCCCTCGGGGGTCAGGCGAGGCGGAGTCAATCCCTAAGCTCTTGGGCGAGGCGGAGCTAGCCCTTATCCCTCGGGCGAGACCGAGCCTGGCCCTCGGGGGTCGGGCGAGGCGGAGTCTATCCCTAAACCCTCGGGCAAGGTGGAGCTGGCCCAAAGGCGTCGGGCGAGGCGGAACCAAACTCCCATCACTCGGGCAAGAAATGCAGTGGCGCCCTTGTCCATCTAGAAGTTTTTAACATTCGATGGTTATTGGTTCCACCTCCTGGGGTACCCCGGTGTTAGGTCCCCGACAATTAGCAAGATGATTTAGTTTTGAGTTTTCACCTTCCTGAACCCCCTTCTTTGGATTTTGGGTGATTTCATTTTCCCAGAGAACTTGGGACTGATCTGGGTGTTGAGATACGAGTTAAGACCCTTGAGGAACATATCTAGAAGTCAATTTGACCAGATTCCTCGTGTGGTCAAAGTTGGGGCATTTTGAGGAAAGTTTAAAAAAACCCATCGATCTGGTCTGGAGATTTCCCGATCTACGGAGTTCCCTTAGTCTTTTGGTCTTCAAACTTTGGGATTATCTTCCAGACTTGTATCTTTACCTCGCTGCCCAATTTCATCTCAATCAGAATTGATTTGAGTGGATTTGCCTTCTAGGAGAAAGTTTTTGGGCTGCTGAAAACAGGCTGCACTAAACTTCAGCGCCCGTACATTGAAGTTTAGCGTTCTGGAGGCTGATAATTGATCTCTAGCAGTTCCAAAGTGTTTCCTTGATTTGCGCTTGTTCCATGGGTTTTTGGTACTGACTAGGAACTTTTCCAAGTCATCAAACCACTGGTTGCTTTGGATGATTTTGGTTTAGACTCTTACTTCACTTTAATTAAAGTTGAGAGCTCCGTTTTCGAGTTTCGAAGTTGTGAGTGGTTTTATGCAGCGGCGAGTGTTCCGCTATGTTCGTTGGTCATCACCGAGAACATCCAGCCACCAGTTGGCTCAAGGACACCACCATTGTGAGTTTCAGTGTTTTTTGGAGGGTTGTGTGGGACAGGGCCTCTAGTTGCCTATTTCGGTCCTTCAAAATCAATATTGGATGTTTTGATGAGTGGTTTTCTTTCTATTTTTTGAGTCAGAGATGAGCATGGTCAAACAAGATACTTCACAAAAATGACTAATTGATGTTCAGCCAAATCAATTTTTCAAATGTTCAATAATCAAATCTTGGTATGAATCGGTAGCCTTGGAGTACAAACAACTTGTCTCCATGGAAACACATAGAGTTTTGTAGCTGGGTGGTTCATTAGTTTCAGCACACTACTCATGCCAGATTTGCCATCTTTATGCTAATCACATTTGAAGACAATTTGAGCTAATTACACAAGATCCACAGAATTATGGCTTGTCTCATTTAATTGATGTGACATATGACTTTCTGATTGCATGTAAGTTAATGGCTATCTCTCTCATTCTCATTCTTTCTCTTGGTAATGGAAGTGTGCAAGCAAGGGCAACTTCCATGAGGGATAGCTGTCGACACAGAATTTTTGTCCCATGCCGAGGACACACGCAGCAAGCCGGAAGGGTCTACTCGATGGAGCTGTAGATCCGCCTAGCTTCAGCGCAGGGGTGGTCGATCCTGCGCACTCCTCCCAAGACATGCCAATCAATTTGACCCTGTAATTGACAAGGAGAGAAAGTTCATCAGTAATTAAGGGCGAAACTTGCTGGTGTTGCTAGACAGTTCTGAATGTGCGGCTCTGAAAGCCGATATGAAAGGAGATCGACTAAATAGTCGATTCCAGCATATTCATGAGAATAAATCGGTTAAAGCTCATTGGGTTGTATAAGAGGAATCTGTTATCATTCAGGATAAATGTCGTTATTTGAACAAATATTAATCAATGGCAATAAGATGTCAACAATGATTGGTTTATACCAAGCCAATGATTACAAGTAACCGAACCCCTTTTTATATAAAGAAACAATTCAACACCACTTAACCGTTTAATAAAGGTAAATTTAATGAACATGTTAGATCTCATCTATCGCTATGACCAGTGGGGCATGAGGCAGAATCATGCAAGCCGTAGAAATCACAATAGACTCGACGACCCTAACTTATTACTAATATCAGTGGGGCATGAGGTAGAATCATGTAGGCCGTAATACAATAATAAGATCATGGGGCTAACATATCTTTCAACCTATCTTTACTTCAATGGTCTTGTGGTGTGAACTGTTCGTGAAAGCACTCGATATCGGCTAAACAGCCGATTCAGGCATAGCGCACAGTTAAAGTCATGCCTTGTTAGGAATAGATCTATCAAATAACGATCCCCACTCCATGGTGCCAACAGTGGGGTGTGAAGCAGAATCACACAGGCCATGATAACGGGCTATGGAATGGTTCTCGCTAGCCAATAAACATACTCAAGACGCAACATGCTTTAACCGCACGCTACGCACGATTAGGATTGACGTAAAACAGCCGATAAAAATGTAACTCATCGTTTAATGTATAGATTAGATCAGTTTCAGATTAGCAAACGATGGGCTAAACAAGATATAAGGCCGATCTATATCAATCCCAATCGGGCAGAGTGATATTGTTGTAATTTAGATAAATAATGAAAGCAACAAGCAATATCGGTAACTTAATGAATCTACCAAAGACTGCCATTCTAAGGTAGAGCCAATAACTTGACCTTGATCTAGTTCATGTAGTGGGGGTCGACCGGATCGATGCAGCCATACTTGAACTAGGCAAGAATTGATAACTAACTTATACCAGAGTCGCAGTGGAGGTCGAACGGATCGATGTAGCCATACGAACAGAGGTATAAGCCATGACGATACTTACAACAAGCAGTGGAGGTCGACCGGATCGATACAGTCGTACTTGCTGAAGAACTCGCCGAGATCTACTCTACTCCTACTCCTAAGGGGTGGCCGAAGCCGAAAAAGTAAATAACTTGTATGTTGGATTGATTGTTGTTCTTTACAATAGTCAGGGCTTGATATTTATACCCAGGACCTACGCATGACTCCTGTCTAAGTACGACTCATCACAATTTTTGACCCTAGAGAAAACATTCCTAATTTAAGATAACTTATACTCTAATCTTTCCCTTTTTGTAGAGTCCAACATGTTTTGTCCTGGCGCCGAACGTAGCCTTTGTCGTTATCCACTGGCGCTATCTAAAGAAAGCCGATTCTAGTTTTTGCATCCGAATCAGCTAGTTCCGACCTGTACACAATTGATTCTTCGATGACATGATCTTGGGATTTTTCGAGTCCCTATGACTCTTTCTTCCAAATTTTGGTGTAAACACATGCCCTCCAATTTTGGGATAAAAGTAATTTTATTCCAAAATTATCATGTCTGTATCCCTGATTGGTCCACAGTCATGGGTAGAGAACCTTGGTCTGGGGTCCACTGTTTGTCGCCGCTTGCATCCACCCATGAGCCTATGCCTCAAAACCTTTTACAGGAGTGTCACTGCTTCACGGGCACTTGGATTCATCTTCCTGGGCCAGCTATAAAATGCCTATCCGACCCTAGCGAGAGCAACTCAATAATTCAGTCATGTTTCTCTTCTATCTGCCTCCTTGAGTGCTCTCGGCTCCGCTGGACCCTCCATGGTCTATCTTATGAAGATCTCAAGCGACTAGAAGAATTCTTGTGTATAGGGTGATTGTGTCACTTACTCAAGCGCCTCGTTGAGCAAGAAGACCAACCATTGCGGTTAGAAGAATTCTTGTGATATCACCTGAGTCTTCTCTCCATGCTCACAAAGTTGTTCTATTGTTTGCGAGGGCTAGAATGTGTGGACACCTTCCCCTTGTTGCTCCTCCAAACGCCCACTGGGAAAGCCTCACGCTTCTTTCTCATAGTTCCTCAACTTATCGAGAAATCTACTGAGCATATGTTAGGCGGGCGACCTTTCTTCTTCTCTGGCACAATTTTATCGATGGGCTGATGTGACTCGTTTTACAACGAGTTTCGGCCTTGCGGAGATTTGGACTCCCTTCAATCCAAAGAAGTTTTGGTGGGTTAATCTCTGGTCAATGTATCCATCCCATGATATTTTGTAATCTAGGGAAGTAATAAATTCGAGTCCGTTATCTCTTTATTATTTGTCCCCTGAATTTCTAGAGTGTTGATCCATTTCTGTTTCTGATTTAAATTCCACACCTCCATCGAAATCTATCTTCTCGCTTTTCTGGGCTATATATACGGGCTATGGCTATGGATAAAAAACAACCCTTTTCGTCTCAATCCTTCTTCATCTCCAGTATATTTCCTGCCTTTCTGTAGGTTCAAGGTCATGGAGAACAACAAGAGGTCTACTGAAGAAGCCCTCAACGGATCTACATTGTCCCACCAACGCCTTCGTCATCAAGAGGACGCATCTTGGGGTGCTCCCATCGTTTCAGGTCAAAGGGTTGACTCTACCTAGCCCTTGGGGTCATCTTTGGCACCAATTTGCCACCAGCTTTCTTGTCACTCGAGGCCATAGATCGGTAATGATGATCTACTGGCCTCCATCGATCGGACCGACCAGCATCTAGCTAACTGCCTCTCCCTAGCGGAATCGGCTTTGGCCATGATTGAAGACCGATCACCCCCCGAGGTCGGCCTGGTGATGGAAAGATTGGCCAGGGCTGAAGCTAGGATCATGGGTGAGATGTCTGCCATTATTTCTCTGTTTTTCCTTGATTTACCCTCAAGATTCGTGATCACTCTTTCCTTGAATATTTTAGATCTAACTGCTCAGTTGGAGAGTCTTTGATCAGCCGCGGATCATGCAGCGGGATTTGTCAATGCTAGGGGTGCCGTTCTGGTGGTTCGCTTGCATGACATCCCAAATCGTGTCAGGGAGGTCGCCCTTCATGGCGTTCGTCATGGCGCTGCCATGGCGTTGGCTGCTGCACAAGCCCGTTCGGGCCATAATCTTTGGCTTCTTCCCCATGGCTTCCCGGATGCAGCGTGCCCTGGGGAGCATGAGCGCTTGGTTGAGGATTTTATGAGCGCCGCCAACTCTATAGCTTTCAATACCCTGGCCGATGATATAGTAGGCAACGTGTTTTTTGGCCCATAGCTTGTAATAGGTGTTGTTTAGCAAACAACTTCCTCGCCTTGAGTGATTTCCCTTTGTTTCATGCTTCATACACATCACTTTGTTCGTGTTTGCTTTGCTTCTATAGGCGATACACATTGTATCGGCTTTTACTCTTTTAGGTTCATTTTTGCACTAGAGACGATACCCTTCCAATATCGGCTATTAAAGTTATCGACTGAACATGTCGTTTATTAAGTATTGCTCCAAACGCTAGGATAATATTTCTTTAAATATTTCCCGTTGATTGCTCGGCCAAATTCTTCCTCTCCTTTTAATGTTTCTAAAATATAAGCATTACCAGGCGCACACCGTTTGACCCGATAGGGTCCTTCCCAGTTGGGTGACCATTTGCCGAATTTACTGTCTTTTGATCCGATCGATAATTTCACTTTCCAGACCAAGTCTCCTTCAGAGAATTGCTTAATCTTGACCTTTGTATTGTAATATTTCGCAACCCTCAGTTTATTGGCTTCAATATTTTCAAGAGCACGCAGTCGAAGGCAACTCAAGTCTTCCAAATTGTCTATCATAAGATTCTTGTAGACCGCGGCTGACAAATCATTCTATAGTGTAACACACCTCGATCCAGTCTAAACTTCCCAAGGAAGAACCGCATTATGGCCATACACAAGTTCATAAGGTGACGTTTTAATTAATCCATGGCAGGCCATCCTATATGCCCATAGCGCCTCATTTAGCGTTGAATGCCTCTTCCTTGGCTGTTCCTCGATCTTTTTCTTAATCAGCTTAATCATAATATGGTTGGACGCATCTACCTAGGCATAGTAAGGGGAGGAATTCAATAGCTTGATTCCCATACTGGCAGCAAAATCCCTGAACTCTTCTGATGTGAACATTGTCCCTTGATCGGTAGTTATAGTTTGAGGAATCCCAAAATGATACACAATGTGTTCCCTGACAAAATCAATCATGTTCTTTGAGGTTACCGTCTTCAAAGGAATTGCCTCAACCCATTTAGTGAAGTAATCTGTTGCCACCAATATGAACTTATGTCCTTTGCTTGAAGGCAGAAAAATCTAGCCAATTAAATCAATTCCCCAACCTCGAAATGGCCAAGGTTTGATTATTGGATTCATGGCCGATGCAGGCGATCTCTGAACATTACCAAAACACTGACAATCCTGACACCCCTTGTAATATTCAAAATAATCTTCTAGTATCGTTGGCCAGAAATATCCAGTTCTGCGAATAATCCATTTTATCTTATAAGTCGATTGATGAGCTCCACATATCCCTTCATGCACCTCACCCATCAACACCTTAGCCTCTTCTTGGTTCAAGCACTTGAGCAACACCCCATCGACTGTTTTATAATATAACTGATCATCTAACAAAACATACTTAGCCGATTTATACCTCAGCCTCCTGGTAACTTTTTAAGACAGATCTCTAAGGTAATCGGCTATTTCAACCCTCCAATCATCACTTGAGGTTTCACTACTCAAGACTTCTTGAAACCTTTGATACACTGATGCGCTTTGAGCTAGTCGATTAGCCTCTTGGTTTTGCGCTCTTGGAATATGCTAGAAAGAGATATAAAGAAACTCCTTGAGCAACTTTTGGCACTCATCATAGTATCCTTTCAAAGTCTCTTCTTTGCACTCATACAGGCCGATCAACTGATTAATAATTAACTGTGAATCTCCAAACACTTCAGCTACTTTGGCCTTTACTTCGTGAAGAAGTTAAAGTCCCTTGAGAATAGCTTCATACTCCGCTTGATTGTTAGTAATCATTAGTTCAGTTGGAAAAGCAAACTCAAAACTTGCCCCCCGAGGCAAAATAATAACAATACCAATGCCACCACCCTGTTTGCATGACGACCCATCAAAGAACAACGTCCAAGGCATCGGCTCTATATAACTAATGCTTGGCTTGTGATGCTGAGTGATAAAATTGGCCATTATTTGTCCTTTGACTGCTTTAGTCGATTAGTACTTCAAGTCGAATTCTGATAACGCAAGAATCCACTTTCCCACTCTTCCATTCAATATTGGCATTGATAACATGTGCTTAACCACATCAACCTTTGAAACAACCATACACTCGGCCGATAATAAGTAGTGTCGCAATTTAGTACAAGAGAAATATAAACACAGGCATAATTTTTCGGTGGGAGAATATCTCATCTCTAGATCCATTAGTCTTCTATTCATAGAAAATAACTCTCTCTTTTCCCTCAAATTCTTGCATCAGGGCCGATCCAATTGTCTTGTCATCAGCCGATATGTACAACTTAAATGGCTTACCTTGCTGAGGAGGAACCAGCACAGGTGGACACTTCATATATTCTTTTATTTCTTCGAATGCCCTTTGTTGTATGTCACCCCACTTGAATTCTTGATCATTTTTCAACTTCAACAAGGGAGAAAATGGTAGGATCCTTTCCGATAAATTTGAAATAAATCTTCTGATGAAATTAATCTTACCAAGTAGAGATTGCAACTCTGTTTTGGTAGTCGGGGGAACTGCTTCATCAATCGTCTTTATGCTTTTCTGACCAACTTTGATTCCTCTCTCGTGGACCATGAATCCCAAAAATTGTCCGGCTGATACTCCAAAAGCACAATTATTAGGATTCATCTTCAAACCATGCTTCCTCGTGCATTCCAGAGTCTCACGCAAGTCAGCCAGGTTTCTTTGTACCCTTTGGATTTTATCATTACATCATCGATGTAGATCTCAACAATCCTGCCGATCAACTTATGGAAAATGTAATTCATCGCCCTTTGATAAGTTGCACCGGCATTCTTCAGACCAAAGGTCATCATGACCCACTCGAATAGACCGATTGCGCTGGGGCACCTAAAAGCGGTCTTTGCTATGTCTTCTTCAGCCATGAAAATTTGGTTGTATCCTGCATTGCCATCTATGAAGCTAATAACCTTGTGCTCGGCTGCTGCATCTACTAACATATCAGCTATTGGCATCGGATAACTGTCCATAGGTGTGGCTTTGTTTAGATCCATGAAATCAATGCAAACTCTCATTTTTCCATTCTTCTTATATATAGGGACAACATTCGATATCCACTCTGCATATTGGCACGGTCGGATAAATTTTGCTTCCAGTAACCTTTCAGTCTTCTTTTTGATATCATCAAGCACGTTCGGGTTGAATCTCCTCGGAGCTTGTTTAAACGGCCGATACCCAGGTTTGATTGGCAACCGATGATCAACAATTGACTGGTCTAAACCAGGCATCTCATAGTATTCCCAAGCAAAGCAGTCTTTAAATTCCTTTAATAAATCAATTAATTCCCGCTTATACTCTGGATCCAACTTAGCACTTACGTACGTCGGCCTAGGTCTATCTCTAGGACCAATATCTACTTCTTCTAATTCATCAGCCGACGCGAAGCCATGTCCTAGTTTGCCATCTATACCATCTATTGGATTATCCATTAATACAAATTTTCAAAGCCGACTGCTTGGGTCGGCTGTTGGCTTTCACCATTGACTCTGAATTCTGATGGCAACAGAAAAGCCATTTGGATATTAGCCGATGGTTGCTTCCTATCGGCTATTTACTTGGTACGCCACACTTGAGCTTTACCGGATGCCTGAGCCTATTCCATCTCTTTGTCCCTTAGGCGTTGCACCCTCCTCTTCTGGCTTCTTGTCAAACCTCCTGTGCACCACTGGCCTTCCTGCCACACATATCTTCTTTTAGTGCCTTCCTCTTCATGATCAGCCCAGTCCTGATCAACGACTCTTTTTCCAAGCCGATCATGAACACTTTTATTTTTTAAGCACCGATCCATGTTATTATGATGATATGCATCTTGAGCATGGATAGACCAGCGGTTGGTTTGAGACCACCTATATTCCCGATATTGATTGCTACATTCCGGACAGTCATGTCTGGTAGGCAACTTCAAACCTTTATTCCAGCAATGTCTGAAGAAAGGGCAACTCCAATGTAATTTGGCTTGTTTCCTTTCATACCTCTCTTCTTTTAGTTGATGCTGGTACGCTTGATCTTTCAACCATTGTTGATAATCATTTTTCCTTCTGCCGCTGCCATTTATTTAACAGAATCCAAGATGTGACATGTGGCTTTGTCGTCTCTACTTTTGACGTCTTCCCCTACTCATATCGGCTCTTTTGCTCGGCACGACGTCTTCTAATCTCTCTGTACTCATCAGCCGATATTTGCATCTTGGGATCGACTGTTCTAGCTTCCTTTGATTTGGTTGATGTTAGGACCTTAGTTTTTCCTTTGAATAGCCCAGCATCAACCATGTTTTGATCTCCTGGGAAAGGATTATCATCAACTTTCATTTTCCAAGGCACATCAAATTTGAGCCTCCCCTGCTGAATAGCTCTCTGTATATGCTGCCTGAAGATTCTGCATTCATTAGTGGAATGAGAAGTAGCATTATGGAACTTGCAGAACTTCTTATTCTTCAACTGATCAGGGGGCAACATGACATTACCATCAGGCAACTTGATTTGCCCTTTCTCAAGCAAGAAATCGAAGAGCTTATCTGATTTGGTGACATCAAAGTCATAGCTCTCCTCGACTCCTCTTCTCCAAGGATTTGGCACCATCACTGTCTTCTTACCCCAATTCCATTCAGCTGCAGCAACCTCTTCTTCTTCATCTTCATAGTCGTCATCGACTGAGTAAGGATCATAAGCTTTGGCTACTGTGGTACTCTTCTAGAACTGAGTATCTTTACGCATACTCTAGAATTGGCTATTGAGCGCTGTTACTCATTGATCCAATTAACCCAAGTTGTCAAATTCCTATCCCAGCAGCCTTTCTTTCCACATCGGCAGCATTCCTTGAACAGCTAAAGCAGCTAGTTGATCATCGGCCAAGTTTAAGGAGAAGCACAAGTTCCTAGTTTCTTAGAACCTCTGAAGAAATCTAGTGCCCGATTCATTAGTCTTCTGTCTTATAGTTGTCAGATCAGTAATCTTCTTTTCTCCAGTCCTAGTGTAAAAATATGTATGAAACTTCTTCTCCAGGTCAGCCCAATTAGCAATGGAATTGACTGGCAATAATGAAAACCAAGTGAAAGCTGGCCCTGATAAGAACAGAGAGAAGAAACGAACTCGATGGGCATCCTCAACTGACGCTTCGCCCAATTATGTAAGGTACCGACTGATATGTTCTATTGTGCTTGTACTATCTTGGCCAGTGAATTTAGCGAATTCTGGGAGCCTATAATTTGTGGGAAGATAGACCAAATCACACCATTCTGGATATGGGCGTTTGTATGAAATGGTCAGCCCTTTTGGCTTCAGACCGAACTGATTCTTCATCATCTCAGTCACCCTCAGCAATAATTCATCAGCTTACAGATTTGGATTTCTCTACACCTGCTGACCCATCTGTGGATTGAAATCTCGTGTGCCTTGATATCCTAGATTTGGCATCATGTGAAGGGTGTTATAATCCATGCCATAGTGATACCCTTGTGGAATCTCAATCTGCTGGGTCCTTTGCTGGCTTGCTGCTTGAAGTCTCTGATTATAGACATAAGGATCTATATCTCTATGGATCCTTTGAATCGATGGTGCTATTTTTTGAGCTGACGACGATATGTGGCCTAATGTGCCAAAATTAATCACCTGGTTTTGACTTTGCCCCACCGGCTGTTGCACATGATGTACTGATAGTCCAGGATTATACTATGTCTGATTTATAGTAGTTCCTCGAGTTTGTTCAGATGAACCCTGAACTGTTTGGACATCACCACTACCAACTGGTGCTGCTTCTTAATGGTTGGTACCAACTTGATTGGTCCCTTGGGTCGACGGATCTGGAATGTTATAATAAGCTAGCCCACCTTGACCAATTGGAAATCCATGAATCGCCTTTATCATGGCGTTGTGGAATACATCCATGAAAGCTTCGTTATGGCTTGATATGGCATCACGAACAGATGTGTCTACAACTTCCTTAAAGAAACGCCTGTCTTCAGCTTCAGTTGTGTCTGTCTGTCTGTGTACCATAACTCTTGGTAGTGGAAATTTTTGAACAATTGTGTTGTCACGTGTTTTAGTGTAGGACAATAAACATTTGTTCTGAAACTCTTCTGTAGCTTTGCTGATGATATCCTTATCCCCATCAGGTAGATCTTCATAATGCAGCATAAGGATGTCATTGTTGTTGTGAACCGCCATGACAATTGTGGGGTCCCACCGGGCGTGCCAGAAACGTGTGTCGACACAGAATTTTTGTCCCATGCCGAGGACACACGCAGCAAGCCGAAAGGGTCTACTCGATGGAGTTGTAGATCTGCCTAGCTTCAGCGCAGGGGTGGTCGATCCTACGCACTCCTCCTAAGACGTGCCAGTCAATTTGAGGCAGAATCACACAAGCCGTGATAACGGGCCATGGAACGGTTCTCGCTAGCCAATAAACCTACTCAAGACGCAACATGCTTTAACCGCACGCTATGCATGATCAGGATTGACGTAAAACAGCCAATAAAAATGTAACTCATCATTTAATGTATAGATTAGATTAGTTTTAGATTAGCAAACGATGGGCTAAACAAGATATAAGGCCGATCTAGATCAATCCCAATCGGGCAGAGTGATATTGCTGTAATTTAGATAAATAATGAAAGCAACAAGTAATATCGGTAACTTAATGAATCTACCAAAGACTGTTATTCTAAGATAGAGCTGATAACTTGACCTTGATCTAGTTCATGCAGTGGGGGTCAATCGGATCGATGCAGCCATACTTGAACTAGGCAAGAATCGATAACTAACTTATACCAGAGTCGCAGTGGAGGTTGACCGGATCGATGCAGCTGTACGAACAGAGGTATAAGCCATGACGGTACTTACAACAAGCAGTGGAGGTCGACCGGATCGATGCAGCTGTACTTGCTGAAGAACTCACCGAGATCTACTCTACTCCTACTCCTAAGGGGTGGCCGAAGCCGAAAAAGTAAATAACTTGTATGTTGGATTGATTGTTGTTCTTTACAATAGCTGGGGCTTGATATTTATACCCGGGACCTACGCATGACTCCTATCTAAGTACGACTCATCACAATTTTTGACCCTAGAGAAAACATTCCTAATTTAAGATAACTTGGACTCTAATCTTTTCCTTTTTGTAGAGTCCAACATGTTTCATCCTGGCGCCGAACGTAGCCTTTGTCGTTATCCGCTGGCACTATCTGAAGAAAGCCGATTCTAGTTTTTGCATCCGAATTAGCTGGTTCCAACCTGTACGCAATTGATTCTTCGATGACATGATCTTGGGATTTTTTGAGTCCCTGTGACTCTTTCTTCCAAATTTTGGTGTAAACTATAGCACACATCGATAGACCTTGTTTTCTGTTGCCACTATTGCTTTATTAGAGCCCTTGCATTTTTCATGGAGGTCAGCATCAATGATATGTAAGCACCTGATCTGGAAAGTTCCTCTCCGCATATCTAACAATGCTGAGTTCACACCCAAAAGATAGAATCAGTTGGCCTTCTGCCTATAATCATCTCTAGAAGTACTATTCCAAAACTATAAACATTCCCACATGTTGATGCATAAACAGTTTGAGCATACTCTACAAAAACATAAGGAAAAACAATTAATACAAACATATATAAGAGGGTATGGCAACATTTGTTATCTGTACCTGGAGCGATATACCCTATAGTTCCTGTCATAGCAAGTGAACTACTATAACCTAATTGTCCAAATGCTATTCACCTAGAACCAACAACGAGACTTGCAATCCCGAAGCCTCCCAAATGAGCATTCATGTCATCATCAAGAAGGATATTAGTTGGTTTTAAATCATAGTGGATAATAGGCCTTCCACAATCATGGTGTAAATAAGCCAATGCATCGGCTATGTCAACACATATGCTTATTCTATGAGCTAAGTCCAAAATCTTTAGAGCTACATCGCCACGTTTCTGATGCAACCATGTATCCAAATTCCCATTGGGCATGAACTCATAAATTAAGGCTTTGAAATCATTATCGTTATTGTCTATAGTTGAACATGCAATTAGTATAGGAAGGAGGTTCTAATGCCAAATGGTTCTCAAAGCCTCACATTCAGTAACAAAACTTTTGTCTGCAAATCTTGTCCCAAGGTCAAAAACCTTAATAGCAACTTGGGTTTTAGCTGGAGTCAACTTCCCTCTGTATACTAAACTATAACTTCCTCTTCCAATAAGGTTGGACTCTGAGAAGTTCCCTGTAGCTTGAGCTAGATCCTTGTAAGAAACTCTAGGGAATTTCTTGCTAAAAGAAAGCAACAACAAGTATGGTCTTCTTGATATCTTCTTGCCATGGATTATGGTGTAAATCAATAAAATAAGTGACACGAAGCCAAATATTGGGATCAATATTTTGACCATATAGTTTATTATTCTTCCTTTTCTTGGATAAACAACATGGCATGAAGGCTCATTAAAATTCATGGCACCTCCACACAGTCCTGGATTACCATTGAGTGAAACAATTGTCGCATTATAGAATACACCATTTCTTGGTATTTCTCCTTGGAAATTATTGAAAGATAAGTCTGGTTTAGTGGGAGACTCTAGATCGTTTAGACAATTTGGGATGGGTCCTGACAAACTATTATGGGAAAGATTGAGTATGCTCAAGCTCTTTAGATTGCTGAAGGTAATCGGAGTGTTTCCTGTAAGAACATTTTGGTCCAATCGAATGGTATATATCTGTTGAAATTGCCCCATACTTTCAGGAATTTCCCCATTTAATCTATTGGATGAAAGATCTAAAGTGGTGAGTTGTCTAAAGTTACCAAACTCAATAGGGATGTTCCCATGGAAATCATTATAGCTTAGGTTCAGCATCAACATTGGTTTAAGGTTTCCCAAGCTAGGTGGTATAAAGCCTGACTCTATTTTTGGCAAAAAGAGAAATATATCAACTGTGTAAGATGATCAATGGAAGGTAGAACTATATCCCAATGAAGTTGTTCGATCGGAGATTCAAATATTCCAAATTTGTCATCTTTTTGACCCATTCCTCAATGGTACCAGTAAGATTGTTGTTTACTAGTGATAGTTTAATTAAGCTACTAAGTTTCTCGATAGTTGGGGGAACTATTCCAGATAGGTTGTTCCAACCCATTAGTAGATATTGAAGAGTGGTGGACAGATTTGAAATTGAATTTGGTATAGATCTGTGTAGAAGATTATCAGACACTGAAAGTTTATTAAGAGAGTGACAGTTTGCCAGGGCATCAAAGAATTGCCAGCCTTCACTATCCCCTGCTTCAAGCATGTTTACCTCAAGGTTTAGAATCTGCAACTGCGATAGGTTTCCAAAAGAGCTTGGGATTTTGCTAGTGAAATAGTTTACTGATAGGTCTATGATTTCTAGACTTGAAGGATTACCTAGGGAAGTTGGAATTCGACCCACAAAATTGTTCTGTGCTAAGTAGAGGTATTGGAGATTAGGGAGGGCATCGCCTATGTTTGATGGCAACGCGCTGCCTAGCATATTGGTGGTCAAGGATAATACCATAAGAGAAGATAAGTTAGACATGGTGTCTGGGATTCCACCTGATAGGTTATTTTGTCCTAGAATCAACTCTACTATGTTTGGCATTTGCCAAACCTCATTAGGAATGCTTCCGTTTAGTTGATTGTCTGAAAGATCAACTACCTCTAATGTGGAGATCTTTCCCAAGGTTGGAGGGATGACCCCGGTGAGATAGTTACTATAAAGGAAGATGATTTTTAGCTTAGTTAGAAAGCCTATGTTAGAAGGAATATAACCCACGAGGTTGTTTTCAGAGAGATTTAGGCCGACTAAGTTGGAACAGTTTGTAAGTCCATCAGGAATAACGCCCTCTAAAAGGTTGCCCCATAGAGAAAGTATGTTCAAGTTTTGGAGCTTGTTAAGAAGAGGTATGGGGTCACTGAAGCTATTGTTGGCAAGATCAAGAGTATTAAGGAAGGTCAGGTTTCCAAGAGAGGAGCTGATTTGGCCAACCAAGCTTTGGCCGGTGAGGTTTAGCCCCGTGAGGCGATATGGTCGCGTGGAATTGCAGTTCACACCATGCCAATGGCAGAAGTGGATGCTGCTGGTGGTGTTCCAATTGCTCAAGGCTCCATGCGGATCGTTAGTGATGCCCTTCTTGAACTCTAGCAATGAGAGAAGATATGTTCTATTGTTGTGGATTGTGGATCAACATGTGTTGCCAACTCCCAAACACAGCAGCAGCAATGGTAACAATATATGCATGCCGAGTTTTGTCATTTGCTTGGATAACACCCTTATCATATCTGCAAGGCATATTTTATAGCATAATTGCTTTGCTAATGAGCATCGACAACCACGAGCACAACGAATTTCAACCAGTAAAGCTAAGAGAGAGGACGGATCGAAGGAAGAGTGTACAAGTTAGTAAGGCGCACCTGTGTTTGTCTGGAAGCGCACAATGCCTTTTTGATCTTTGGGTCAGTGAATGCAATCTGCAATGCTGTGAGACCCGTGAAGGTTGAGTTGGATACTCGGCTGGTTGAGGGCTTGAGGCCTTATTATACGGGTTTAAAGAACAGGTTTATTTTACATCATCCTATCATCCACACACTTGCACTTCAGCTGCCACTGTCACGCCTTGCCTTCGCCTGACTGCTGCCATTGCTGCAAAGACCTTAAGTCTGTCAAACTTACTACTAGTTTGCACACGTGCTGGACTGCAGATATAGGAGTGCAGCATCGTGAGTTCCTGACTGACCGAGTAATCGATTCAATGGTACTTATTGGGCCTTCAGATGCACTCCTTGGTTTATTGGTCCACTTCAGTCACTGCCAAAATCCAGGTCCAGTTCTATAATTTTGCTGTAAGGCTATGTTAAGGCCCATTTTCCGGTCTTGCCCATGCGCTAGTCCTATGATCAATGGTCAGTTAGGTTAACACATACGAACTTAACCTTTAAAAAAAAACACATACGAACTTAAAGAGTCTTTCCCTCTGTGCTAGTCCTATCAAGGGTCAAGATAAACATACAAAGTTCAAGGGCTCACTGAAACATAGGGAATTTATCATAAATTCAAAGGAATCCTAAAAAGAGCATAGCACAAGCTGCCAAGCTTTGTTGATTAGTCCCTCTATTCCAAAGAAAATCGGTAATGTTGCGGTTCATACGTCCGATACCAGCGTAAATCGTCGAACGGCTCTACAGGAGTCCCACGTGTTCTTCTTTCTTCTACTTTCCCCATTCTCATCCAAGCTTGGAGCTCTGCACCATGATGTCCACACCTTCCTCGTGCTATCTGTCATCGATTGGCTATGGCTAGTGGAGATCGACAAAATTAGCTTGCATGAGCTTCAACGTACAGCACACGCCCCAGCCTCACCGTCACTGGACGCCCCATGAATCGGCAACCCAGCCCTCCGGCGTTGTGTCGCGAGAGCGACTGTGGCTCAGCAGTCGGCACTAGGTCAGGTCGTCAGCCTTCTTCTTCTCCCCTGTCGGCCAACAATGCTTCTCCTGCGAATAGGGCCTTTTTGCCCCTCAAGTTCCCTCAAAAAGTGCATCTCCTGCAAAGCTGAATGCAATGGAGACTCCCTTGTGCATCGCATCTTCAAGAAGGACATGCTTCTCACGCCCTCTCCACTGGTACATCTACAATTTTTTTATATATATGTTGCAATATGAGATTTTCAATGTCGATTGGTCATTTGCGATGTTGCAATTTTGATTTTTTTTTTCTTTTGTGTACTACGATGTGTGACATTTGCTATTCCGTGATGTAGCGGCTGTGATATTGTGATGTTGTAACTATTGATTTTAGATGTTGCATCATTTTTATCCGTGCAACATTTGTTTCATTGTGAGATGTTACAAGATTTCTTTCTGTTTGTTGCACCAATGGTACGTTGCACATGCTCTCCGTGAATATTGAACTTAACTTTTGACTTGAAGGTAGCAGGTTGCGGGAGGAGTTTTTTCTACTGTTTGCAGGAGAATGTTGGAGTATTTCATCTCAAATGTTGCAAAGTCTTATATTGTTGCAGTTGAGGTTTTAATTTGTTGCACAAGAACATAATTTGTGTTGCAGTAAATATTTTGTTTTGTTTCAGTTCTAATCACCGACTTTATGGTCACAAGCTCAATCTCCATCCCCCCACCCCATTTTTTGTTGCTAGGAGACTCATCCTACGCGGCTATGCCGGTGGCTGTGCGTGCCTCTCCGCGTCGTGCAGCCAGCCAGTGGCCTCCTTGCTGCTTCGCTCTCCCCCCTCGGTCGCGGGACAAGCTTAGCCGCTCGATTAACTATTAACAGTTCAATTAACGTGGAGTTAGAGCCGGTTGGACGGTGGATGTTGCGTCCGATGCTAGCCGCGTAGCAATAGCATGCGTAGCCACAGTAGGTGGGGCAGGCGCGGGCGTCCGGACGTCCGAGCGTTAGCCATGTCGAAAGAAAATACTCCCTCCGTCTCATAATAAGTGCCATTCTCGCTTCCCGATGAGTCAAACATTTCTAACTTTGACCAAATATATACAAGCAAATATTAACATTTATAGTACATAATTTATATCATTAGATAGATCATTGAATCTATTTTCATAATAAATTTTTTAAAAATATAAATGTTGCTAATATTTCTTGCATATCTAGTCAAATTTAATAAAGTTTACCAGCACGAATACCATAGCGACCATAAACAACACGAATACCATAGCGACCATAAACGAGACATGTTAGGTTGGTGGCCTAGGCAGCATCTCGACTAGGGCCATGTTTAGTTCACCCCCAACTCCCAACTTTGACACTATGCAAAAAGAAGATTCCCCGTTACATCAAATTTGCGGTACATGCATGGAGTACTAAATGTTAACGAAATAAAAAACTAATTGCACAGTTTGGTTGTACTTTGCGAGACGAACGTTTTGAGGCTAATTAGTCAACGATTGAACAATTATTACCAAATACAAACGAAATACTACAGTGCGCTACAGTGTCGCTGGAAATCCGGCGGCGCCAATTCCTGGCGCAACTAAACGCGGCCTAGACATCGATCTCGGCCTGACCAAATTCAGCAACTTAGATCTGTTGACCGGCCGCTCAATCAAACACATCCACAGGCCCTAAACCACTGCATAAGCGTAGGGCCTATGTATTGAGTTAGTGATATTAGTCCCTGCAGCGCAATCGCCATTAATGGTCCGTAAAGATGGGGATGGTTGATCCATGGAGCGAACCATGGCAGAACCACCGATCCATCTAATTAGCTAGTATAGGTGCACCAGTTGCTCCATTTCTGCTAGCTGCTGACCCCTGGGGCCCCAACGGATATTATGGGTCGCAGTTTGCAAGGAATAGCAATGAAGCTTTGGCGCTTTGCCATGAGAGAAGTACGAGTAGAAGAGAGATGATGGATGGATCTCACTGCGGAGCAGGCCCATGTTTGCGGCCTTTCCGGCGCCAAAGTCTAGGTCCTCCAGCCATGGCCGCGCTTCCGTGCCGAGATCACCAGGCTCGCCACTGGTTTCGTCCGGGCGTCGTGCCGCTCCTCGGGAGGTCCACCGTGGAGGCGAGGGCTGGGCCAAGAGGCTCGACGCCTCGTTCGCGTTCCCATTGCCGTTGGCGACGACGCTGATGACGCGGCCATTGTTCTCCGGGTGTGAAGGCGACGCGCGGCAGGCAGCGCGGCCGCACTGCCGCACAGGTCGTGGCGGTCGGTCGTGGGACGGCGGCGCCGGCACCGGCAGGGCATGGTCGTCGGCGCCAGTTTCTAGTGCGTCGTGGCCCAGGCGTGCGGAGGAACTGCACGGTGCCGATGCCATCGCAGAGACAGTGGTTCATGGGTAGTCTGCAGAGGAGAGAGGTCCATGCCGATGCCGTCGTCTGATGGCTCCACCATGAGACGAAGTGAGCTCGAACGGTGAAGGCTTGTGTGGAGGGTCGAGCTCATCCTGGGTAATTCGAGAAGGGAACGCTGGAACGAGGACGACGCATGGCTGGGCCGCCGCCGACGCCGCTGCCAGACGAAGAAAAAAGTGTGGATCGAACCGCTTGATCCTTTGGTTACGTGGCTCCTGACCCGTCGACCCTGACCTGCTATCTGGGTCAGAAGAGGAGCCCATTTGGATAAATATTATGGCTCGGTTCGATGAAGATGAACCAATGGGTTGAACCGAACCACGCCCATCTTTAATGGTCCGCAACGTGACTTGAGCAGCTCGGCTTCAGAAATACTGTGGCGGTATTGTTTGACATCGTAGCCTGGAGTATTCTTTTTTCCAGTAAAAAGCCTCTTGCGGAGTGAAGAAGCCAGCCATACAGCCCACACTAAATGGGCCTTAATACGGCCCACACTAAATGGGCCCTTAAACTAACAAACGGAACATTTTTTTCTTACTCATTACGAAACATTTGTTTGCAAATACGCAAAAGACCTACAATAATGACTTAGCAAATACGCAAAAGACCTACAATAATGACTTAACAACTCTATAAACATCGTCGGTAAACAAAAAACAAATGTCTTGAGAATTTTTTTAAGGGGTAAATAAAGTTGAGTGAACAATACGAAAAGGCACGGATAACAACCAGTGGTTCGATCCAAATGTTTTCAAAGCGACAACAAATTGTATCCTCAAAAAAAAAACGCTAATTGATGGGACTGAAAATAAACACAACAAAAGGCTTGAGAGTGTGAAGGGCCAACGATCGCTTTGGATCCAATATATTTTTGTATGTCAGTTCAAGCAAAGACCCAGATCCTCCCTCCACGTGACACGTGAGAACCTTCCCATTCCACGTGCCATTGATTAGTGCCAAAGAAAAGAGAGGTTAGTGAATGGGATTATATACAGAAAGATAAAGGAATTGGCGGCCGTCAGGCCGGCACATCTGACGTGAGCTGCGACACCGGGTCACCGGCTGGCCGACGCTGCAAAAAAAGAACCAATCTTTTCTTATCGATTGGTATCTGGAGAGAGAGAAAAAAGTCTCTGTGTACTCTGCGTTGCGTCCACCCGTTGTTTGCACCTCTTGAATCATGTCAAACGGCATCATCAAGGTGTGAAGTTGAGACATGTCAAAACGTCGAAAAATCTTATAAAAACAACGTGGAAAATTTTTGTATGGTCGTACCACCGGCATCAGTTTTGGTTTCCACATGAAACGAAGTAACGAAAACTCATCAGTTACCTTGTTGATGGAAAGATTTATTTTCTCCTGGAATTCGATGTGTGTGTCATTGAACTCTGCTGTAGATTTTAACGCTGCATAAGTTCAAATAAAATCTCCTGCAGTGAAAGTGTTTAGTATTATAAAATGCCTGCATACCAAGGTACATATACAGTAATACATTTTAAAAAAAAATTGCATTAGTGGTTTATTGATGATTTTATTTGTAAGTTCCTCGTAAAGTAAAGAGAAATAGGTGGAAGTTTTATCTCTCGTTCTTCCGTTGGAGAAGTAGATCACTTTGTCTTCGCAAGTTCACATAGTGATTACGAAAGTGATAGTAACGGATCAACTACTGCTAATTGCCATGAATCTTATCAAGTACCATTTTCTTAAAAGAAATGCTACATGTACAACAGGTATCCTAAAACTTCAATATGGATCATGTAATGTAGCCGCACTGTATTATTCGCTAGGTTGAGAGTTATTAGGGAATGATCTTTGTTTTTGCACAAAATAAAACTGTAGAAAATGTCTATGTTTTGTAATATTAATACGCACGTTCTTAAATTCCATGTTGCATTATTATTGTATCAGCAACTAATTTCATAGACTACTTTTAAAAATAGGGCAATAGTATATTAGGGCATGTTTGAACATCTCAACTTTTATAAGTCACAATATCAGCGGTATTTTAGCTTTTTATAAGCTATACTAAATGATTGGATAGTTCTAAGTAACTATAAGCTACTCCCTTCGTCCTGAAATACAAGGTACTCTAGTAAGCTTAGGACAAATTATGGAGTAATGCAAATGATGCAAGTAACCTCCATTAATTATAGAGATATTTGTGCTTATCATATTTTGACTCCAGTTATAGACACTAATGGTAGGTACACATGTGATTGGGACTTTGAGGAAGTTAATTTACCTAGAATACTTTGTAATTTGAGATAAATTTTTAATGCTTCAATACAATATATTCGAGGACGGAGGGAGTATATTATAAGTTGGATTATTTGGATTAGTTAGAGTTTTCCTTAGCAACTTTTATATAGCTCTAGCTGATCCAAATAGAGCTTTAATTTCGTAGTATGTTTGATCGTGTGAACTGGATCCTTGAATCGATAGGATCAAACAAGATCTTGATCTAACATCAAAATTTCTCAAACTAAAACCGAGTAATATCTATGAGTAAGTGGATTCAAGATTCTAAAATTTAATCAAAATTAGCATTATTGACTTCTAAATATAGAATACGATTAATGATGCAAATAAATACATCCATTTTCTCAAACAACTGATAAAATCATGATTCTACCATTCGATCATGTCATCATTGGGTATATCCTACTCTCAACAAAAGCGTCATATATATGTGCTTGATCTCATTTTAAGATCTGAAAAATGTCAAATGTTCAGTGAACCTTGCCTTTATGATTCAAAATTCTCACATGACCTTTCACGAATTCTAAAAACACGACACGTTAAAAGCATTCACATGTCACGTCACCAACCTAACCCGCACCGTGCAACGTGCTGGTGTTCCCGTTGCAAATAAGCGCCAATGCGATTAGCACCTGCACATCACGCTGATGCGTGCCGCTTCCGCCCAATTAAAACCCCCTCAGGCTGCATCCAACCGCTCGTTGTTTGCCTGTTTTTGTTGAGGCGGTCAGCGTTCCGTGGCCGCGCCAGCCTTCCGAGACCCTCCACCAAACCAGGCTCCAAGAACGCAACAACAACAGCACGCAGAAAGAATCAACCGGCCGCGCATCCGCACCACCAAAAGGGCATCGTGATACGTGACCATGTCCATGTCCGCCACCGCTCCATCGACGGAGCTCCGGTCTTCTCAGTGAGCAACAGCGGCAGGGCAGGAACGCGCGTGCAGTATGGCGGCGCTGTGGCTTAGTCTGCTGCTCGCCGTCGGGCTCCCCATCGTGGCGCTAGTCGCGTTCATGTTTCTGGTGTACCGGCGCAGGAGCTCGCCCCGTAATGCGCCGCCGGAGCTGCCGGCAGTTTCGCCTACTGCCGGCGAGAAGCCGACGGCGAGCCCCGGGCTGGCGAAGCTCAACATGAGGTACAACGCCGCCAGCGGCCGCGTGGGGCTCCGGTTCCAGCAGTTGCACCAGCACCAGCACCACGCCGTGAGGCACCGTGGCTCGGGCGGCGGCGCGCAGCAGGGCGCGTTCCAGTGGGCCGACCACCCGCGGCTGGTGACGGAGGCGGTGGAGAACGGGTGGGCGCAGTTCGTGTTCGCGGTGGCGCCGCCGCGGTCCAAGTCCGCGTCGTCGTCGCCGCTGTGGGGGACGTGCCCGCTCTGCGACGCCGGGACGAGCCGCGACATGGCGGAGGCGGCCGCGTGGGAGCTCCCCGCGGGGTCCTCCGAGCGGATGCAGGCGGTGCGGCTCAACCCGGCCTCCTCCGCCGCCGCCGCGTCCGGCAGGAAGTGGCTCCCCGGAAGCATCCCGAGCCCGCTCCGCGGCGACGCGGACGCGGGGGCGGGGAACCCCAGCGCGCTGTGCCTCGCCAGGATGAGCCTGCCGCTGCCGGGCCCGCCCCTCGCCGGCACGCCGTTCCCGCAGGACGCCTACTTCGAGATCACCATCATCTACCTGAACACGAAACGGCCGGAGTGGTCAGCGTCCAGGGCGAGCAGGCGTGGGCGGGACGGCGCCAGCGAGAGCGACCGCGTCAAGCTCATCAGTTTTGCACCGGACGCGAAGAACCCGGTCCAAGAAAACATAGCCGCCAAGGACGGTGAACAAGACAAACAGAAGCATCTGGTCATGTCGCTCGGCCTCGCCGCCGTGTCCACCGCGCCGCAACGGCCGTCGCTGGCCGGAACGTACTCGTCGTCCATCGGGTTCCACTCCGACGGCGCCGTCTATCTCGACGGTAGTTAGCAAAACACATAAAGCACGGTGCTTCCAATTAATGATTCTTGAGTGCAAGCAAGACATATCTGAAAGAGTTTCTCTTCGATGGATGATTTCAGGGATGAAGCTGGTGTACGAATCGGACAAGTCGTCGTGGGCGGGCGTGGACAAGGTGGTGGGGTGCGGCTTCGAGCCGGCGAAGCGGAAGATGTTCTTCACGGTGGACGGGCAGCTGGTCCACGCCGTGAGCTGCAACGCGGAGGCGTTCTCGAGCCCGCTGTACCCGGTGCTGGCCTCCAGCTTCGACGTGATGGCGCTGGTCAACCTCGGGCAGGGCAAGTTCCGGTACGCGCCGGCCAACGCGCGGCGCACGGCCAACCCGTGCTTCGTGCGCGCCGCGTCCGCGGTGGACGACGCCCGCGGCGGCAGCGGCTCGATGGGCCTCGACTTCGACGACAGCGGCGAGCTCTTCTCCATGGGGCGGGTGGACTCCGGGTGGCTGGAGACGGCGAAGGTGAGCAGGAGCAGGAAGGAGAGCATCGGCGGCTCCGGCGCGGCGTCCGTCGTCGGCGACCCGGAGGCCGAGTCCGACCTGTTCGAGATCCCGCTGCGGGACTGATGATGAACGCGACGGCCGGAGACCGACTGGTGGCCCATTTGTCAAACATGAATTAGTTGTAGTAATGGCGAATGGTCACGGCGATACTGACACATGCTTAGGAGTTAGGACACGCAGGTTGATTTGGCCGTTGCTGTTGATGTATCATCGTCTAGCTGTTGTTATCTAGATGTGAAAAAGTATTAGGTAGGTTAAAAGGATGAAAAGCTTGTCTTATGCAATGAGCTTTTGATTCGTTGCGTTCTTCTTTTTTCCCTGGGGTGTGTCTTTTTATCTTTATTTATGCTTTCATTATCAAGATGTACAGATGGTGGAGATAGATTCTGGAACTAGAATTTCGAATAAAGAGAAGAAAAAGAAGGTCTCGTTCGCTTCGCTGAAAAAACAAGTCGAAACACTGTTCCGGCTAATTTGTTGTGAGAGAAAAACAGTGTTCCGGCTGAAAAGTACGGATTATAAGAGAAGCGAACAGGACCGAAGTGCCTAGAAAACACCACAATTTGAAAAGATGAATCTTCCTGTGATTCACATTTGCATAGCTAATAATGGTATATCTTTTTACTTTGATTTGCAAAGTCCATGCACTTTATTATACTTTTGTTGGTGGTGACTACTTCCATCACCTCACCTATTTTTATATTTTGAGATTTATTTTTGTTATAACAGAAAATTTTGCATGTAAAGTCAGGTTTGCTTTATAGCACCAGTTGATTCCCAAATTCCCAATGGGCGCACGCTTTGACAATAAATAAAACCATGTTAATGGAGCCATGGAGGCACGGAGCAAGTATCCAACCCCAGCGTGATTGTGATTTTGTTGCTGGTGTTTGCAGCAACAAATGACATACAAAAGGTGACAATGCTTAGTTTTGTATGTTTAATAAGTTATAAACAAATCTTATATTTATTTTATTGAAGCTGTATAGCATGCCTTCTCTTTTACTTGTCAACTAGCCCGTGCAGTTGCATGGCTAAAGAATCCATGTGTGCATGTACCGCTATATTGTGACTTTACCACAAATTTGTAGTTTACCTTACTTTCAGTGGCGGATCTAGGATGAAAATTTAGGGGAGGCTTAAGTTCATACGGGGACAAAGGCATCAAGCTCAGCTCAACGCTCCAGCATCTTTTTCAACCTCAGCTCAACGCTCAAGCTCCTCCTTTCTATCCTCCAATGACAGAAAAATTTAGAGGGGCTGAGGGGAGGCTCCACAAGCTCAGCCACGGTAGAGGGGGCTCGAGCCCCCCAGCCCCCCTAGCAGATCCGCCGCTGCTTACTTTCGCTCTTCTTTATTGTCAATATTATACCTGCTAATAGATATGATTTAAATATTGGTCCATCATAATCATGTCTTCACTTTGCTCTAATTTTTATATGGATACTCTGTGCGCACTTATTCTCATTTTATTTAAAATTTCAGTTGCAAAAACTTTTGTTTATAGGTTGAGAGCTCAGGTCCATTAATAGCAGGTTGCGCCTTTCATTGATATTTATATAGAGTGAGAGAGATCGAGTGATGCAAATAAGTCCCAATGTAATTCATTGAACATTGTTGTACAAATATATACAAGTCTCTAGCTAGACATTTACTTGTGTGAAAGAGAGCAAAAGGACACCCTTATACTGTCTCTACAGGAACATTGTTGTTCCAAATTGTATAATATTTGTGGCTTCTTTTTTTTTACATAACTTTTGTTACGTATCTAGAAAAGCTAGAACATATTATAATTTGGAATGGGGGAGTACATAGATATGTATATTGATGCAGCCTCCAATATAAATATAATGGTTGTGTTTTTCAAGTATGTGTTTATTTTTTTTAAAAAAATATGAAAGTGCAAGTAATACCGTTTCTATATGAAAATTTAAATTGTTTATATGATCACTACTCATTATCTGATACTTTATTTTGCACAAGTGGAGGTAGGATAGATGGACTTTATTTTGCGGCTGATGCCATGTTCACTTGTTTGGCTTATCAACCATGAAACGGTGTTTTTCTCTCAACAAATCAGCTTCAGTCGGCTTATCAGCCGCAGAAACCATTAGCAGAACAACTCTAGATTTTAGTTTAGAGCAAAGCAATCCCTCTCCTTCAAATGAGTTTTCAGTGACTGCACTAAGGATGAGCATGCGGTGAAAAGAATCTGGAATTTGGATCAATGGCATCTCAAGCAACAGGTAGCTTGAATAATGGCATCCAGACATCTGTACCCCGGGAACCTTGTGGGCTGTGGCGATGTGAACCATACGGGAGTTCCCATCAAACCGCGCGGCAGACGCAACGGCAAGGAATCCGCACCATTCCACAACTTGCCATTTGGCCACCCCGTTCCACAAGAACTCTACGAGAAAAAAGCCTACAAGATAAGAATAAGATGAGCCCATGACTTGCTGCGCTTCCGAATAACGCTATCCAGGCATCCAGCAACGCAGAGCAGAGAACAGAGAACTGACAAGCAATTGCCGGCTGCCGCTAGTCAATTAAAAAGGGGTGGAAAACAACAAGCTCGTGCCGTCCGTAACGTCACTGCAGCTCGAATGATGATCTATCTAACAATTGGATCAGAACTAATCCAGGTGTCTCTTTGGCCTCAAGGGATCAATGGCGTCGCGGATTAGCAGCTGCACGCGAAACCAGTGACGTTTCTGTCCGAGTCCTGCCGCGGCACCCGCGGACTTTTTCGTGTTTCTTCATGCGAGTTGTCAGCATCTGAAACCCCTTGTGCGTTCAAGGTGTTGCCGGGCTCTCCTGTCCATTTCAGCTGCCCTGTAGAATACGGCCGTCCTTGTGTGAGCCGGTTTCGGACGGCGCTGCAGCTTCATCTAGAAGCTGAGGTTTGGTCCAGCAATGAGCCATTCACTTTTTCTTATCCCATTCTGCACACGGTTAGGCTACTGCTATATTCCTTTTCCATTTGTTTATCAAAGTAATTAAGTCAGAACATCACATTCCCGTTGAGAAGCCTTCTTGGGATGAGCACTTTTGCCATGACATTGAACAATCCTGCAGCGCTGATGCATTCAGATCTCTACAGTGACCATCCAACCAAATTCAAAAGGCAAATTGGAGCTCTCAAGCTTGCTCACATGCAAGTTTCGTGTGCCGATGTGTCCACAAGTATTAGGAGCAACGGAATACCGATTAGCTGTAACATACTATAATAAGGACCAACGGAGTACAGATAAGCGGTAATATATTATCAGGAGCAACACTCCCGCTATGCTGTAGAGAATAATTATCGAACAAATTCATTCTTTACCCTCTGGGTGCCTACTTAACTATGCGTGTCTGCTGACCCTATGTGTGCCTATTTGCCCCCACCTTCTGTTACGAGATACTGAGATAGCTAGGATAGCAGGAAGAGGAAGCATGAAATGGAGATAGAATCAGAAGAGCACGGCAGGAGCCCGTGGGAATGCCAGGATTTCTTCAGAGTTGAATCGGTAATCCTACAAACAGGACGTCCGACGCTAGCGACTCTCTCTGGACGGCCGCATGGCATGACGTGCCCCACAACTTTGCCCTTTTTTTTTTATTCCCTGATCATTTCCATGTCTCTTATTCGCATCTGGACGCCTCGCCTCACGCCGCTCACTGCTGCGGCGTTCTCCTACCACGCCCTAACCCTATGCCGCTTGCTCGCTCGTTCCTCGCTCTCGTGCCGTTGCGCTCCCCACTTGCGCCGCTCGCTTCTCGCTCCTCTCCCCCACCTGTCGCGCGCCCCACCCGCACCTCGCTCTTTGCTTTGGCCATGCACCGCGCCGCCCGCTTCCTCTCGTAGCACACGCTGCCCACCAGGCTGAGCCAAGGCCGGTGCTAGATGGTGGTGGTGCTCGCGCGCTACCACTTGCCGCCAGATCCCACCCCGATGACCAGAATCGACCGGCCCCAGCATTTTTCTTCCATATGTTGCAAATATATGTTTCAAGTTGTTAGAGATATGGGCCAGGGGTACCTGCACCGCCCATATATATGACTACCACCAAGTTATCGGTCCAGCAGCCGTCAAAGGGGAGGCCCGCAAAGGTTGATGCGATCAACCAACATGGAGATGAAAACAAACCAAGGCGAGCGTATCTGGACAATAGCGAGGATCAATCTGTTGTAACAAACTAGGAAACAATCTGTTAGCCCGATCGTCCTCTCTGTAACCCTACCTCTCCTGCCTATATAAAGGAGGGTAGGGACCTCGGGCTCGAGATCCAATCTTCCATCAATTACATCTACCTCGTAGCTAGGAGCAACAACCCCTGTACTTGAGCATACGAATACAAGAGCCGTCGCACCACTAGAGTAGGGTTAGCGTGTACCACGCCCCGAACCAGTATAAATCTCTATGTCTCGTGTGCTACCATCCGATTCTGTCTACGCGATCATGTTGTTTGATATCGCTGGAGAAAAACAATCCGACAGTTGGCGCGCCAGGTAGGGGCCTTTCGCGTTCAGATTTGTTTTTGTGTTTCGGATGGCTTTTATCTACAGGTCGAGTAAGGGTGTGATCAAGAGGCGGTCGAAGAAGGACGGCCACGGTGCCGCCACCTCCGCGCGATCGAAGGTTCCACGGCGGGGCAACCTCGAGACTCGCACGCCGGCCTCGATGTCATCATTGCCCAATCAGCTCTACCTCGCCAGGCTCAGGGACGCGATCGACGCAGGACCGCTCCAGCTAGCACGTCATGTAAGTCGCTACGCCAAGTCTACTTTTTCACAATTCTGTCTGGAGTACCTCCTCGACACCGCACGTATGATCTGGTGGGAATCACACAATCCAGATGATACACAACCATCGCCATCACTAGACATTGTTCTGCCTAGATTCTTTGACAGGCTCAAGAGCGCTGCGATGGCACGCGCCTGGGAACTCTTACCGACGCCCATGATCAACCCTAACAGGGCCGGGTCACCCCGGATAACGAAGAGAAATCACGGAACCAACTGGCTGAGCGTTAAGCGAAGTCAAAAGCCAAGTTATCGGGTAAATCTTGGCTACGCCATGAACCTTCCATGCCAGAACCATAGATACCTAGTGGCTCATCTCGCCAAAGATTGTAAGATGTATTGTGCGACAGCAGCCACGGTGACTCTCTCATGGGGCACCCCTCAAGTGGACAATCGGCGGTGTAAGGGACACTCGAAACAAACCCTCAAACGTGTGATGACCATTTGTGCCCATACTAGGATCCGGTCAGATTCGGGACATACACCTGTTGTTCGGGAGGCTAACACCGCAGCACCCGCGTCGATGACCCGGTTACCTTGGTCAGAGCACCCGATCACTTTCGACGAAAGTGACCAACCCGTACACTCGATCGACGTCGGCAGGTTCCCCCTGGTTGTCAGTGCAGTTCTAGAGACCGGCCGTGCCACTAAGATCTTTATGGACAGAGGAAGTGATTCCAATATGATATATTGGGACCCACGAAAAAAATAGCGCGCTATTTCGATGCTATAGCGGCGCTATAGCGGCCCACAGGAACTGGCGCGACGCAATTGCTCATTTTTGCGCTATGCGCGCTATTGCCGCTATTGCGCGCTAAAGCGCCGCTAAGTGCGTTTAGCGCCATAGCGCCGCTAACCAGCCGCTATTGCTGGATGTCCCAAAATTGCCAAATTGAACAGACCGGCCCGATCATTACCAAAAAAAAG
Organism: Miscanthus floridulus; assembly: GCF_019320115.1. Taxonomy (NCBI): domain Eukaryota; kingdom Viridiplantae; phylum Streptophyta; class Magnoliopsida; order Poales; family Poaceae; genus Miscanthus; species Miscanthus floridulus. The sequence goes on along the minus strand of NC_089587.1, from coordinate 187,397,804 downwards.
TGTGTACTTCATGAGTTTATGGCTTTATGCATTTAAACTTTAAAGTTTAATCCCTTTATGATTGTTTGGCTTTGCATGTATGAACCTCATGTGGTTATGTTGCGTGTTTGGCTATCTGCTACTTTGCTCTTATGATTATTATGGTGGATGTTATCAGTTATCACTTATGACTTATGAGTTATGAGTTATCAGATTGAGACATTGAGTGATTGAGGATTGAGTGATTGACAGATTTTTATGTTTTCTGGAATTGTAAACAAATAGCGCGCTATAGCGTGCAAATAGCGGCGCTATAGCGTGAGCAGTCAGTTGACGCTACTGCATTTAGCTGCCGCTATAGCGGAGCCATAGCGCCGCTATAGCGTTCGCTATAGCGCCAATAGCGCCCAGGACAGCCTCACGCTAAAATTGATAGCTCGCGATTTAAAACGTAGATTGGGACACTTTCGAAAGACTAAAGATTGGCACAGACAAATTATGCCCACCAAGTGGCCCGATCACCAGAATAGTACCAGGGAGACAGGTGATGCCTCTCGGCACCATAGATCTACGGGTACGTTCGGTGAGGCGGTGAACTTTCGTCAGGAGATACTCTCCTTTGAGGTTGTGGATTTTCAGGACACCTATCATGCCGTCCTCAGCATACCGTGTTTCATCAAATTCATGGCCGTCTCTCACTATGCGTACCTAAAGATGAAAATGTTAGGTCTCAAAGGTATCATCACGATCTCTAGGGATCTCCAAAATGCCTATCAATGCAATCTACTCGCGCTCGAGAACGTGGTTGTAGGGTCAAGATGGTGGACTAGAGGGGGATGAATAGACCTTTCTAAAACTAATCACACCGGCTCACTAAAACAAGTACGGAATTAAAACTAACGGTCTAGTCAAGACTACACCCCTCTATCTAAGTTCTCAAGCACCTTATAAAAGATCCTAGTCAAGCAAATAAGGTGTCGGGCTAGCTAGAGCTCACCTAACAATTCTAGCTTGCAAGGTCACACAAACCTATGCAACTAGTACATCAAGCAACCGGGGGAGCTCCTACACAACTAGTGCCACTCGATGCACTCTCACAATGCATCACCAAGCTGTCTAGGAGGTGGCAACCTCCAAATGTAACAAGCACCACCAGCTTGCAACATGAACACCTAGTGCCACTCGATGCACTCTCACAATGCAATCGCACTAGAATCACACTCACACTCAATCGGATGATCACTATCAAGCGTATGTGAGTTAGAGGGCTCACAAGCACACCTACACAAGCCACCAAGGCTTAAGGGTGCTCAGCAACCAGCCTATGGCCGAGCTCAACCTCTATTTATAGCCCCCAAGCCAAATAGAGTCGTTGGAGCCTTGGATCACATTTCTGCGCGGTCACCGGACAGCAACGTGTGGGCACCGGACATAGTGTGGCAGTGCCCAATGGTCAAATTGCAAATGGCTATTTCAAACTAGCCATTGGGACCCTAGCATCAGACATAGGGGTGCGGTGCACCACCCTTGGGGTGGCGGTGCCCCTCGACGAAGTTCCCCCTCTCTGGAAAAAAGTGGCGCTGCCACACCGCCATGGTCACCAGATAGTCTGGTGACCCTAACTTGCTCCAAATTGAAATCTATCACTTCAATCTTGTAGAGCTACTTGTTAGCTTTCCAAAAAGTCCTAGATCATCAAAATCGGAGTTTGGAGCTAGTAGTTATGCCCGAAAATACGAAAGGGTGTTGCTGCTGCCCCTTGCACCGCCCCTGGGTGGTGGACTGGCGGTGCACTGCCGGGGGTGGCGGTGCCCTGTCCGGTGCACACCGAAAAGGGCGGTGCCACCCTCTACAATGGCTGCAAGTTGGCTAGAAGTTAGGTTGCAACTTCTGACCCCCGGACAACCAAAACCTTGCCCTTTTCTTCTCCTTTTCAACTCCGAAGTCATCCAAAACAACTCCAACACCTTCTCCTTTGTAAATGTGCCAACACCACCACGTGTCCACCATCTTGTGCACGCGTGTTAGTTTTTTACAAATATTTTACCAAAGGATTAGTCACTCAATTCACCACACCACTCGATCCTAGCAACGATGCAAAGTTAGATCACTCGAGTGGCACTAGATGACCTATATGCAAACAAGTTTGCCCCTCTTGATAGTACGGCCATCTATCCTAAACCTGGTCATAAACTTCTCTACACACCTATGACCGATGAAATGAAATGCCCTATAGGTTATACCTTTGCCTTGCGCATTTTATTTCATCTCCTCTAGTGTTGATGCAACACATGCACCAACCAATCACAAATGATATGATCCACTTCATATCATCACGTGACCTTATTGGTTCATCGATCTTGACCTCACTTGCTTTTCACTGTTGCCTTCGTCCATTAGCGCCAAGTCTTGCTCAAGCTTCATCGCCACGTGGTCCATCACTCCAAAGCCTCTAACTTGCCCTTCACGCTTGCAACCGGTCCATCAAGCCAAGTCTTGTCTTGATCTTCTCCACCTTAGTCACATGACTCCATGTCATGTCTCATATGCAATAATGAGTTTCTTCATCACATGTGTGAGTCTTGCAACAAATCCAAGCCATTTCACCTCCATGGCATAGGTTGCTCACACATGATGTACTTGTGGACTAATCACCTGTGTATCTCACTCAAACACATACTAGTCCACCTAAGGTTGTCACTCAATTACCAAAATCAAACAGGAACCTTTCAACGGTCCGAAACTTGGATCCGGCGTAGTGTGAGCTCGACTATGTCCTCATGCAAGGGCAGGGCTCGGGGGCTCCGACGTCAGCTCCGACGCGTCTCGATTTCTAGTCTGAACCTCCTAAAGAAAGGAGGCTGCCACCAGCCCAGTTCACGTCCTCAGAGCCAACCGTGGCCCATCATTCACGCCTGGGGAAGATTCGAGGAAGGTCCGCTTGGAGAGATCCAATACAAGTAAGACCACGAACATCGGGAGGAGCCTAAACCAGGCAAAAATAGGATGAACTCATCAAATTCCTGATTGACAATCGAGACATATTCGCCTCGAAACCCTCAGACATGCCGGAAATCCCAAGGGAAATCACTGAGCATTTTGTGAGAATCTAGGCCAATGCCAAGCCAGTCAAGCAACGCTTGAGACAGTTTAATGACGAAAGGCATAGGGCTATAGAAGAAGAAAAAGCCAAGCTCCTTGACACATGCTTCATCAGAGATGTCTTGCATCCCGACTGGCTTGCAAACCCCATCCTGGTGCCCAAAAAGAACAAGTGGAGAATGTGTGTCGATTATACGAGCCTTAACAAGATGTGACCGAAGGATCCTTACCCCTTACCCTATATAGATCAAATCATAGACTCCACTGTAGGATCAGAATTACTTTGTTTCCTCGATGCTTACTCCAGTTATCATCATATCCGAATGAAAGAGTCTGACCAACTAGCTACTTCATTTATCACCTCGATCGGAGCATACTGCTACATCACCATGCCTTTTGGGCTAAAGAACGCAGGGGGTACCTACCAGCACTGCATGAAGCACTACCTCCATGAGCAGATCGATAGAAATGTTGAGGCTTACGTCGATGATATCATCGTAAAATCATCTAAAGCTAGGAACCTTATTCAAGATCTCTCGGAGACCTTCAATAACCTCCAAAAGTTCAAGATCAAGCTCAACCCAAAAAAGTGTACCTTTGGGGTACCATCTGACAAAATGCTCGGCTACATCATATCGGCTCATGGGATTGAGACCAATCCAATGAAGGTTAAAGCCATCCTCGATATGGGACCTCCTCGAGCGTTAAGAGACTCCTAGAAGCTCATGGGGTGTCTGGCTTCCCTAAGCCAGTTTATCTCTAGACTAGGAGAGAGGGGACTTCCCCTCTATATGCTCTTACACAAAATGCTAGACTGGCGATGGACCCTGAAGGCTTAGAAAGCTTTCGATGATATCAAGGACTTCCTCACCAAACCCCCATTCTGGTGGCTCCTCATGAAGAAGAGCCTCTACTCTTGTACGTCGCAGCTACCACCTAGGTGGTTAGCATGGCTATAGTTGTAGAGAGAAAGGAAGAAGGCCATATTTAGACCATTCAATGACCAATATACTTTCTCAGTTAAATACTGGCTGAGAGCAAAACTCACTACCCGCACATCCAAAAGATACTCTATGGGGTGTACTTGGCAAAGAAGAAGCTGGTTCACTACTTCGATGCGTACCCGATTACCATGGTCACCTCCTTCCCTCTAGGAGAGAACATCAACAATTGGGACGCAATCAGATGGATAGCTAAATGGGCCCTAGAACTTATGGCGTATGGCATCACTTATATGCCATGCACGTCCATAAAATCCCAGGCTCTGGCAGACTTCGTTGCCGAATGGATAGAAGCACACGTTGAACTGGCTATAGCCGACCTGGAGTACTAGAGCATGTACTTCGACGGCTCTTTGATGCTATAAGGAGCCAGAGCGGGAGTTGTCTTGGTCTCCCCCAATGAGAACCGAATGAGGTACGTACTCTGTTTAAATTTTGAGGGTGATACTAATAACATAGCAGAGTATGAGGCCCCACTCCATGGGTTGCGAACCGCAGTCACCCTTGGAGTCAAGAGACTCTAAGCTTGTTATCAGGCAAATAATGAAAGCCTCAGCGTGCGGCGACCACAAGATGGAAGCCTATTGTGCTGAGGTTAGAAAACTTGAGGCAAAGTTCAACGGACTCGAGCTACACCACATCCCTCAAAGGGACAACGAGGAGGCTGACAACCTCGCTAGAGTCAGCTCGACCTAAGACATGCCCCCAGGTGGCGTGTTCCTTGATGAGCTTACAAGACTATCGACATGATGGGAAGTTGAAACTTAGCCTCCCCCGAGCTGAGAGTGCTTGCCACCACCAAGGCTGCAAGTTCTAACCCAAACTGGGCATAGGAACTCATCGACTATCTGTGATATGACCCTCCCTATTAACATGGATGAAGCTGATCGAGTACGTCAGAGAGCCAAATCCTACGTTATGAGGGATGATAAAATCCATCATAAACGCACGAGTGGAATCTTGCAACGGTGCATACCCATGGAAGATGGGATAAAGCTCTTGCAAGATATACACTCAGGGGCTTATGGCCACCATGCAACACCAAACACTTTGGTGGGTAAAGCCTTTCGACAAGGGTTTTACTGGCCCATCGCGGTTAAAGACGCACAACACATTGTGAGGACTTGCGAAGGATGTCAATACTTTGCTAAGCAAAAAACGCGTACCTTCTCAAGAACTCCAAATGATCCCGATCACATGGCCCTTCGCCATCTAGGGACTCAACCTTGTCGGGAAACTACCACCTGCCCTCAGGGGCTTCGACCACTTGTTTGTCTTGATTGACAAGTTCAACAAGTGGGTGGAGGCCAAACTTGTAGCTACAACAAGCTCGGAGGCGGCGGTCGAGTTCATCAAGGAGGTTATAAACTGGTATGGGGTCATGAACATGATCATCATCGACAACGGCACCTAGTTCACGAGGAGTGCCTTTTGTTAACTTCTGTGGCGAACAATAGATCAACATAAGAAGGGTTGCAGTGGCCCACCCAAAGGCCAATAGTCAGGTAGAAAGGGCGAATGGATGCATCCTTCAGGGCCTCAAACCCTGAATTTTTAGGAAACTAAAAAAGTTCGAGGGTAGATGGGTCCAGGAGCTCTAGCTAGTCATGTGGGGCCCATGGACCACTCCTACTAGGCCGATGGGTGAAAGCTCTAGTTTGGTTTTGGTTAATTGATGAAACCCTAAGTGCTAACCTAGTTTATCAAGATGATTATGAGATAGGTAGCACTACTCCAAGTGATGAAGCAATGGCGAAGATCATGACATGGTGATGGCATGGTGATGGTCAAATGCTTAAACTTGGAAAAGAAGAAAGAGAAAAACAAAAGGCTCAAGGCAAAGGTATAAAATGTAGGAGCCATCTTGTTTTAGTGATCAAGACACTTAGTGAGTGTGATCACATTTAAGATAGATAGCCGTACTATTAAGAGGAGTGAAACTCGTATCGAAATGCAGTTATCAAAGTGCCACTAGATGCTCTAATTCATTGCATATGCATTTAGGATCTAGTTGAGTGCTAACACCCTTGAAAACATTTGTGAAAATATGCTAACACATGTGCACAAGGTGATACACTTGGTGGTTAGCACATTTGAGCAAGGGAGAAGAAGACAGAGGAGATGCCAGCGTCGATCAAGTGATCGGACGCTAGATCTGAATGCACCGGACGCTGACTGCCTGCGTTCAATCATGCTAACTTGGCAGTACAGTAGCTAGGGTATACCACCAGACGCTGGGCTGTGTCCGGTCGAGGTGGACCGGACGTGTTCGGTCGAGGAAAAACGGATTTGGACCCTTACTGTACTCGACCGGACGCTGAGGCTCCAGCGTCTGGTCAGTTTAGCCAGAGCGTCCGATCAGCACTTAGCCGTTGTGATCTAATGGTTTAGTTTTAACTCAGAATGACACGTGGCATAAATCAGTGGACCGAACACTGAGTCCAGGGTCCGGTCAGTATTACCGGAGCATCCGGTCAGAGCGCGTTTGCCCAGTGAAGGGGTATAACGGCTCTTTTCCATAGGGGCTTCTATTTAAGCCCCATGGCCTGCTGAAGCTCAAACTCTTGCACATTTTCATTGACATAGCAACCTTGTGAGCTTAGCCAAAGCCCTCCCACTCATCTCCATCATTGATCCATCATCATTGTGAGATTGGGAGAGAATCCAAGTGCATTGCTTGAGTGATTGCATCTAGAGGCACTTGGTATTCGTGTTGCGCTGCGGATTTTGCTTGTTACTCTTGGTGGTTGCCACCACCTAGACGGCTCGGTGCAGTGGTGGAGGATTGACATGAGTTGGTGATTGTTCATGGCCGCCTTCGGTGATTGTGAGGGGAATTGTACCTTCTCCGGTGGAGTGCCAAAAGGTAACTCTAGTAAATTGCTCGTGTCATTGAGTTACCTCACTTATGGGTTGGTTCTTGTGGTGTCCAATCGTGTGGACGAGGTTTGTGAAACACCTCTTAGCCGCCGAACCACCAAGTGTTGGTCGACACAACGGGGACGTAGCGTGTTGGCAAGCACGTGAACCTCAGGAGAAAATCGATTGTCTCTTGTCTTTGGCATTCTGCCGGTGATTGGCTATATATTCATCTTGTGATTGGTTCATCCCCTACACGTCGGTATAATCACCATACTCACTTATTTACATTCTTGCAAACTAGTTGATACAAGCTCTTTAGTGTAATTAGAATTGAGAGCTTGCTTTATTATTTACATTCATCTAGTTGAGCTCTTTAGAGTAGCAAGATTGAGACCACTTAGTGAGTAATTACATAGCAAGTTTGTGTGCCTAAGTAATCATTGCAACTAGAATTGTTGGATAGGTGGCTTGCAACCCTTGTAGAGCTAGAGCAAGTTTGCATTACGCTATTTGTCATACTAATCAAATTGCTCTAGTTGATTTGTAGAATTTTAAATAGGCTATTCACCCCCCTCTAGCCATATTAGGACCTTTCAAGTGGTATCGGAGCCGTGGTCACCGTTTGATTGAAGGCTTAACAACCTCGGTGTCAAATTATGGCTCAAGTTGTGTTCAACCATATGGGGGGCAAACCACCATTCTTTGATGGCACATGCTATGATTATTGGAAAAGAAAGATGAGGATGTATCTTGGTTCAATCAATGATCAAGTATGGGAAGTGACCGAGAATGACTATGCTATCATTGATCCCGATGATCCAACCAACCAAGATAAGATCAACAAGCAATGCAACACAATGGCTCTCAACACCATATACAATGCCATTGATTCCAAGGTGTTTGAGCAAATCAAGGATTGTGAAAGAGCAAATGAGGTGTGGAAGAGATTGGAGGAAATATATGAGGGCACACCGGTGGTGAAGAGTGCCAAGTTGTACATCCTCAAGGACAAGTTGACAAGTTTCAAGATGAAGGATGATGAGAGCATTCCGGAGATGTTCCATCGGCTACAAGTAATTGTCAATGACTTGAAGGCTTTGGGAGAGAAGATCAAGGATGATGATGTCTCCCATCGATTCTTGATATGCTTACCTCCAAGGTTTGAGATGTTGAGATTGCTCATCATAAGAGGAGGATTGAAGGATATTACCTCTAACCAAGTACTAGGTGATGTCATGACACAAGAGACATATTGTGTGGAAAGGGAGGGGGATGACAAGGATGACAAGAAGGAAGAAGAAGACAAGAAGAAGAAAAGCATAGCATTCAAGGCTAGCTCATCATCATCAAAGAACAAGGGCAAGTCCAAGAAAGAATCAAGTGATGATGATGATCTTAGTGATATTGATGATGAAGCTATGGCTCTCTTTATGCGCAAGATGGGAAAATTCATAAAGAAGAAGGGCTATGGTGCAAGAAAGAGAAGAGATCACACCAAGAAGAAAGAGTATGTGAGAAGATGCTACAATTGCAAAAGCCCCGATCATGTAGTAGCAAATTGTCCATACAATAGTGACAATGATGAGGATGAGAAGAAGAAGCACAAGGAGGATAAGAAAGAAAAGAAGGAGAAGAAGGAGAAGAGAATGACCTTCCAAAAGAAGAAGAAGGGTGGAGGCTATGTGGTCACATGGGATAGTGATGGCTCTTCAGATAGTGATAGCTCTAGTGATGATGACAAGAAATCTATCAAGAGAGCACTAGCAAGCATCGCCATCAACAATAAGCCCTCCATCTTCGACACTCCATCGACGTGCCTAATGGCAAAACCTACCAAGGTAAAATATGATGTGAGTGATGATGATGAATGCAAAAGTGATGCTTGTAGGAGTGATGATGATGATGAGGAGTACTCCAAGGAGGAACTCATGGACATGTGTGAGCAAGTGCATACTTGCTTTGAGATGAAGAGAAAGGAGTGCAAGGAATTGAACAAGAAAGTCAAATTTCTTGAGCAATCCCTTGATGAGCTCAATGCAACTCATGAGAGGCTAATGGAAGCCCATGAGAAGCTTGGCAAAACTCACTCTAAGCTTGAAAAAGCTCACTCCTCTCTCATGGAGCAAGTCAAGAAGGAGGAGGCCAAGAAGGAGCAAGTAATAGTAACATATGATGTGGGACTAACATGTGATATTATTGATGATTCTTTTATGCCCACCATAGTTGCTCCCACTAACACTTCTTGTAGCACTACTACTTCCACTTCATCCTTGAGTGATGGTCTCACTTGTGATGCCTCACTTATAGTGGAAAATGAAACCCTCAAGGAGGTGAATGAGCTCACTCGTGCCTTAGGCAATGCCTATGGTGGAGAAGCCCACTTGCTAAAGTGCTTGGGTAGCCAAAGATTTTCTCTCAATAAAGAGGGATTAGGCTATACCTCCAAGAAGGGCAAGGTGGCCTTTGTCACTCCCAAAGCTAGCTTTATGAAGGGCAATGGTCGATTTTGTAATAGATGCAAGCAAGTTGGGCATATAGAGCAAAATTGCAAGACTAACAAGAATAAGCTACCTAATGTATCCTCAATCAAATTTGATTCTTATTACATGCTTTATAAGGGTGCCAATGGTGTGAAGGCTAAGTTCATTGGTACACCAATTGTGGGCCCAAAGAAGAAGGCCATTTGGGTACCAAAGTCCTTGGTGACTAACCTACAAGCACCCAAGCAAGTTTGGGTACCTAAAAGAAATTGATCTTCTCTTATAGGTCAATTATAAAGCCGGAGGAAGGCATTGGGTGCTTGATAGTGGGTGCACACAACACATGACCGGTGATTCAAGAATGTTCAATTCAATCAATGAAAGCAAGAGCAATGGGATTGATAGTATCACATTTGGTGACAATGACAAAGGCAAGGTCAAAGGGCTTGGTAAGATTGCAATATCCAATGATTTGAGCATTTCAAATGTGCTACTAGTAGAGAGCTTGAACTTCAACCTTTTGTCGGTAGCTCAATTGTGTGATCTTGGTTTCAAGTGCATATTTGGTGTGGATGATGTAGAGATCATAAGTGTAGATGGCTCTAACTTGATATTCAAAGGATTTAGATATGAGAATCTATACTTAGTTGATTTTAATGCTAGAGAAGCTCAATTGTCAACATGTTTGATCACTAAGTCTAGCATGTGTTGGTTATGGCATAGAAGGCTTGGTCATGTTGGAATGAAACAATTGAACAAGTTGATTAAGCATGACTTAGTTAGAGGCTTGAAAGATGTCACTTTTGAGAAAGATAAGCTATGTAGTGCATGTCAAGCCGGAAAGCAAGTTGGTAACACACATCCTAAGAAGAGTATGATGAGCACATCTAAGGCATTTGAGTTAATGCACATGAACTTGTTTGGACCAACCACATACACTAGCATTGGAGGAAACAAATATGGATTTGTGATTGTGGATGATTTCACTAGATACACATGGGTATTCTTTCTTGGTGACAAGAGTGATGTATTTGTAATATTCAAATTATTTATCAAGGGTATTCACAATGAGTTTGAAACAACCATCAAGAAAGTTAGAAGTAACAATGGTAGTGAATTCAAGAACACTAGAATTGATGAGTTGTGTGATGAATTTAGAATTAGACATCAATTCTTGGCCAAGTACACTCCTCAATCAAATGGCTTAGTTGAAAGGAAGAATAGAACTTTGATTGACATGGCAAGATCAATGTTGAGTGAGTACAATGTGAGTCATTCATTTTGGGCCAAAGCAATCAACATGGCTTGCTACTATAGCAACCGACTCTATTGTCACCCAATGATGAAAAGGACACCTTATGAGCTATTGAATGGAAGAAAGCCCAACGTAGCATACTTCTGGGTTTTTGGTTGTAAATGCTATATATTGAAGAAAGGCACTAGATTGAGCAAGTTTGAAAAGAAATGTGATGAAGGTTTCTTGCTTGGTTACTCCACTACTAGCATGGCTTATAGAGTTTGGAATTTGGCTAGTGGTACTCTTGAGGAGGTTCATGATGTGGAGTTTGATGAAACAAATGGTTCCTAAGAGGAAGATGAGAATCTAGATGATGTAAGAGGCACTCAATTGGTCAATGCAATGAAGAACATGGACATTGGTGATATAAGGCCTAGAGAGGTGATTGATATTGAAGATGACAAGAATCAAGTGCTCTCTAACTCAAATGTACAAGCTAGTGGTTCTCATGATCAAATCCAAGCAAGCACTAGTAATGGCAATGTGCAAAATCAACAAATGGCTAGTTCATCATCTCAACCAAGTGATCAATCAAATGCTAGCAATCAAGTGCAAGTGCTTCAACCAACCAATGTTGCAAGAGATCATCCATTGGATACTATCATTGGTGATATTTCAAGAGGTGTGCAAACAAGATCAAGATTGACCTCATTTTGTGAGCATTTCTCATTTATGTCATCCATTGAACCTAAGAAGATAGATGAAGTTTTGAGGGATGTTGATTAGATAAATGCTATGCATGAAGAGCTAAACAACTTCATAAGAAACCAAGTACGAGATTTAGTTGAGAGGCCTAAGGATCATAATGTGATTGGAACTAAGTGGGTCTTTCGGAACAAGCAAGATCAAGATGGGATAGTAATAAGGAACAAAGCAAGATTAGTGGCTCAAGGTTACACTCAAGTTGAAGGTCTTGACTTTGGAGAAACATATGCCCCGGTTGCAAGATTGGAAGCAATTAGGATCTTGCTAGCTTATGCTTGTGCCCACAACATCAAGTTGTACCAAATGGATGTGAAAAGTGTATTTCTCAATGGGTACATCAATGAGCTTGTGTATGTTGAGCAACCTCCCAGTTTTGAAGATGAGAAGAAACCCAACCATGTCTACAAGTTGAGAAAGGCCTTGTATGGATTGAAACAAGCACCTAGAGCATGGTATGAGAGATTGAGGGATTTCCTACTCTCTAAGAGATTCAAGATGGGAAAGGTTGACACCACTCTCTTCACCAAGAAGCTTGGGAATAACTTGTTTGTAATGCAAATCTATGTTGATGATGTTATCTTTGGGTCAACAAATCAAGAATTTTGTGAGGAGTTTGGCAAGATGATGGCAAGTGAGTTTGAGATGTCTATGATTGGAGAGCTTAGTTACTTCCTTGATCTTCAAATCAAGCAAATGAAGAATAGCACATTTATGAGTCAAGGCAAGTATATCAAGGACATACTCAAGAAGTTTGAAATAGATGAGAGTAAAGCTATTAGTACACCAATGAGGACAAGTGGAAGTTTAGATAGTGATGCTAGTGGCAACATGGTGGATCAAAAGATGTATCGGTCTATGATTGGAAGTCTACTCTATGTGACTGCATCAAGGCCGGATGTGATGTTTAGTGTATGCATGTGTACTAGATTTCAAGCCTCACCAAGAGAAAGTCATTTGAAGGCAACTAAGAGAATATTGAGGTACTTGAAGCATACACAACATGTTGGATTATGGTATCCCAAAGGAGCAAGCTTTGAGTTAATTGGATATTCGGACTCCAATTATGTGGGATGCAAAGTTGAGAGAAAGAGCACATCGGGCACATGTCAACTATTGGGAAGATCACTTGTATCTTGGTCATCAAAGGAGCAAAATAGTGTAGCACTTTCAACCGCCGAAGCGGAGTACATTTTGGCCGGTAGTTGTTGTGCTCAATTACTTTGGATGAAGGCTACCTTGAGTGACTTTGGAATCAAGTTCAAGCAAGTGCCATTGCTATGTGACAATGAAAGTGTCGTGAAGCTCACCAACAACCCGGTTCAACACTCAAGAACAAAGCATATAGATGTCTGTCATCATTTCATAAGAGATCGCCAACAAAAAGGGGACATTTACATAGAGAGTGTGGGCACCGAAGATCAACTTGCCAATATATTCACCAAGCCACTTGATGAAAAGAGGTTTTGCAAGCTAAGGAATGAATTGAACATACTTGACTTCTCAAATATGTGTTGATGCACCCCCACTATATGACATGCCTCTCCTTCGAGCAAAGCAAGGTAAAGTTGATTGACATGTCATTCATCCATTACTAAGGACTTGGTTAGTGCATCTAGTCATTCCTATCATGTCCTAGGCTCATTCATGAAAATCAAATGAATTTGATGCTTATATGGTACCACTATTGCTTGAATATTTGAAATGATCTAGTGGTAGCATATGACATGTTTGTGGGCTTGTAAACCTAGTGTTTGATTTAGAAAATGAGCTATAAGTGTTTAACTCAACATGGTACAAGATAACCCTTATTTGGAGGTGTGAAGAAGCTTGTCCTTGGATCAAACCGAGTTAAATATCTTTTGCAAGTAATCTAGATTGAACCAAATTGGGAAAATGATCCTCATTTCACATGGTATCACCCCAACATATCTATAATTTGAGGCTACCTTGTGTGCAAATTGTTGACATTAATAATCCTACCCTATCTATAAGCCTTTGTGATCATTGATGACAAAGGGGGAGAAATAGTGTACAAAGATAGTGAAACAAAGGGGGAGAGATAATATATGACAAAGGAAGGGGATCAATTAAAATTTTGAGCATACAAATAGGGGGAGCAAGCTCATGAACTCATATGGTAAATTTGAATGTGCATTACATATGTTTGCTTGCATGGCATAAGTTTTAATTTCAAATATCCATGCTTGTGTGGTGTATGCTAGTTGTAGGTTTGAATGTTGAAATGAAAAACTAGCATGCATAGGCTATAGTAACTAGACCTATGTTCATTCTATGAAAACTAGACCCTTATTTGTAATATTGATCTCATGGGGTATTCTAGTTTTTTTGTATGTCTAGTTACCAATGGTGCTAAAGATGGTATAATGGTGCACTCCGATTGCTATCACGCTTCAAAGGTCCATCTCTTATACCTTAGCATCATTTGGTAGAAATTGACTCCTATATTTCCTATCTAATCATATGTGCAAAGCTTCAATCCAAACTCTTAGCACATATGTAGGGGGAGCAATTGCTATCATATGGAGTTCATGAAACTTGTCCATATCCTTTACACATGATAAATATACTTAGGCAAGCAATATGGATTCAAATGAACTTTAATTCATATCTTTGTATAAGGGTTGTCATCAATTACCAAAAAGGGGGAGATTGAAAGCTCTAATTTGATTTTGGTTAATTGATGAAACCCTAAGTGCTAACCTAGTTTATCAAGATGATTATGAGATAGGTAGCACTACTCCAAGTGATGAAGCAATGGCGAAGATCATGACATGGTGATGGCATGGTGATGGTCAAATGCTTAAACTTGGAAAAGAAGAAAGAGAAAAACAAAAGGCTCAAGGCAAAGGTATAAAATGTAGGAGCCATCTTGTTTTAGTGATCAAGACACTTAGTGAGTGTGATCACATTTAAGATAGATAGCCATACTATTAAGAGGAGTGAAACTCGTATCGAAATGCGGTTATCAAAGTACCACTAGATGCTCTAATTCATTGCATATGCATTTAGGATCTAGTTGAGTCCTAACACCCTTGAAAACATTTGTGAAAATATGCTAACACATGTGCACAAGGTGATACACTTGGTGGTTAGCACATTTGAGCAAGGGAGAAGAAGACAGAGGAGATGTCAGTGTCGATCAAGTGATCGGATGCTGGATCTGAATGCACCGGACGCTGACTGCCTATGTTCGGTCGCGCTGACTTGGCGGTACAGTAGCTAGGGTATACCACCAGACGCTGGGCTATGTCCGGTCGAGGTGGACCGGACGCGTCCGGTCGAGGAAAATGGATTTGGACCCTTACTGTACTCGACCGGATGCTGAGGCTCCAGCGTCTGGTCAGTTTAGCCAGAGCGTCCGGTCAGCACTTAGCCGTTGTGATCTGACGGTTCAGTTTTAACTCAGAATGACACGTGGCATAAATCAGTGGACCGGACGCTGAGTCCAGGGTCCGATCAGTATGACCGGAGCGTCCGGTCAGAGCGCGTTTTGCCCAGTGAAGGGGTATAATGGCTCTTTTCCATGGGGGCTTCTATTTAAGCCCCATGGCTAGCTGAAGCTCAAACTCTTGCACATTTTCATTGACATAGCAACCTTGTGAGCTTAGCCAAAGCCCTCCCACTCATCTCCATCATTGATCCATCATCATTGTGAGATTGGGAGAGAATCCAAGTGCATTGCTTGAGTGATTGCATCTAGAGGCACTTGGTATTCGTGTTGCACTGTGGATTTTGCTTGTTACTCTTGGTGGTTGCCACCACCTAGACGGCTCGGTGTAGCGGTGGAGGATCGGCACGAGTTGGTGATTGTTCGTGGCCGCCTTCGGTGATTGTGAGGGGAGTTGTACCTTCCCCAGCGGAGTGCCGAAATGTAACTCTAGTAAATTGCTCGTGTCATTGAGTTACCTCACTTGTGGGTCGGTTCTTGCGGTGTCCAATCATGTGGACGAGGTTTGTGAAACACCTCTTAGCCACCGAACCACCAAGTGTTGGTCGACACAACAGGGACGTAGCGTGTTGGCAAGCACGTGAACCTCGGGAGAAAATCGATTGTCTCTTGTCTTTGGCATTCTCCGAGTGATTGGCTATATATTCATCTTGTGATTGGTTCATCCCCTACACGTTAGTATAATCACCCTACTCACTTATTTATATTCTTGCAAACTAGTTGATACAAGCTCTTTAGTGTAATTAGAATTGAGAGCTTACTTTATTATTTACATTCATCTAGTTGAGCTCTTTAGAGTAGCAAGATTGAGAGCACTTAGTGAGTAATTACATAGCAAGTTTGTGTGCCTAAGTAATCATTGCAACTAGAATTGTTGGATAGGTGGCTTGCAACCCTTGTAGAGCTAGAGCAAGTTTGCATTACGCTATTTGTCATACTAATCAAATTGCTCTAGTTGATTTGTAGAATTTTAAATAGGCTATTCACCCCCCTCTAGCCATATTAGGACCTTTCAATAGGGTTCACTCCTTTTTTTCTTATCTATGGTGCAGACATAGTACTACCCAAGGAGATCGGCTACGCCTCTCCTCACGTCTGCGCCTATGATGAGGATACAACAGAGGAAGCCTTACAAGGTTCCCTTGATAGGCCCGACGAGCACCGTGGAACGACACTCGTTCGCTTCGCAAGATATCAGCAATAGTTGCGCAAGTACCACAACAAGCACGTTCGACCACTAAACTTCATGCAAGGCGATCTAGTTCTACGTCGAGTGCAGACAACCAAGGGGAAAAACAAGTTTACACCCCCTTGGAAGGACTGTTTATCATGGCCAAAGTGCTAAGATCGGGAACGTATAAGCTGGCAAACATGAAAGGTGAAGTCTACACGAATGCATGGAATGTTGACTTACTACATCGGTTCTACGCGTAAGAGAGCAGCCCTATGGTAGGGCCAAGTTTACGGATGGTGTACCACCAACCCACAATAAATGCAGTAGGCTCCACCAATAAGATGATCAGTATGCACCTGAACTTAAACTAAGCACCCCAGTAGGTCACGCTGACCTGCTGAGGCACTCAGGGGCTACCCAATCAAAAAGTTTCAAAGAGTATAACACTTTCGGGCAGATCGTATCATGGGTTTCTAGTCAATCACCGCAATACATTATGCTAACCTATTACGGTGATCCGGGGGCTATAACTAACACTACACGAAGCCATGAGGCCATTACTCAGGAAAACACAAAACATGAAGTGCAGAAAAGTCTTTATTCTAAGGCTAATCCAATTTACACATCATGAGGAGCAGAGCGGATTACATCCTCTACTCTCTCAGATTCAATAATGGCGCCTGCTGCGTCTCTAAACTCCACGGCCAGTGCACCAACATTGTCAGGTTCTTCCACTGGTGGAAATCCGATCGCCATACCATGAAGGTCCTCGCCGCTCCGGAGTGTAGCAGCCGCCAATGCCAACGCAACCTCACGACGAACCGCGTACCGAATTACTTTGGTAAACCACCTCAGGACATTGCTGAGGTGCTCTTCCACGCTCACTCCCACTGGTGAGAGCACGTCAATCATGCCACCACATGCCTCTAGCAAGGCAGCATGTTGGTCTTGATATTGACCTACCCTGACCGCCATGGCGGAGGAGTTAGCCACAGCAGCGTCACGGTCGCGCTCTGCCTCCGTCACCTGCTCGGTCAGAATGGCGTTGGCATCATGAAGCATCGCCACCCTGCCTTAGGCAGCGACCAGCTGCTCTTGGACAGCTGAGAAGCATAATTAGAGCAACCGCTCATCAAAGCAAGACATCTCCAGAAGGATGAATAGGGAATCTCACCAGGAACTTACCGAGAAGGTGCGCCTAGGCTTCAGTGTGGGATGTCGTGGTAGCAGCCGCTTCCCGCTCTGACCTAGCCATCACTTCTTGTATGGCCTCCAACTGCGCTCGGAGACGACTCACTTCATCCCCGGCCATCGTGACTACCGGTGGAGTTGCGGCTTCCACCGCCGCAACACTGCCTGGCGATGCGAGAGGACTCGCATCGTCAAGCACAGGAAGCCTAGAAGAACACCTAGTGAGAAGAAGTACAAAGCCCCAAGTTCACCCGATTCAGATTGGTACAGTTACTTACCCGACGAAAGAAGGGTGGATGGATGGATAGCGCTTGCCTACCGCCCGTTTAGCAACCTCCGTCCTCGAGCTCCCCATGCTCTCCATAAAATTAGATCTAAGGGGATAGAGACGGAGGAAGATGAAGAATTAAAGAAAGGGAGGTAAGCTCAACAGTGCGTAGATAAGATTATGCCCATTTATGCCTCCCCTTCTTTATATAAGCAGGAACCGGAGCATGGATGGCATCCCAACCGCACACGCTTGTGCATGGGAAAACAAGCCATCAACATCGACACTCCGGCTTCTGGTAAGCAAACTCACCCACGGATTCAGGCGGTTCGTTTTCAATACACCCTCATCTGAGCCGGTGCAGGCGAGTGGTCTGACACTTAGATCGGGTTCTTGGCCCAGCTCGCCCCTTCAGCAGGTGTAAGCGGTAGCGATTCATTCGCTATCGACCCTGCCCCTCTTGAGTCAGGGGGTATTTGGGAGGGTCACCAGTCTGACTCTAAAACCTCTGGCACTCAGTGTCACATAAATCTCCTAATACTCGGACAAGCTCGAAGTACCTTATTTTAGCGGATGTGTGCCCCTTTGGGGGAAACTAGAAAACTGGTTGGCTCATGGCTGTAACCAAAGTACGAGCTCCTGGAATCTAGAAAACGAGTTTTATGACGTGCCCCTGCTAGTCTAGCTTTGTCCTGCCGCTTCCTTTCAGTGAAGCGGACGTTCACTCGTTCTATCCGTTATCAGCTCGAAGAGTAACACACACAGCTACCAACAGCTGCTCACGCGTTCGTTACTCGCCCGCAGTGATGCCCAAACCGGAACACTGTTATATTGGCCTCAGGGCTCTGGGACAACATCCTTACTCTAGCACTAACGAGGTTCATGAAAATTCGTATCACATCACTTGAGGGATCTCGAAGAAGAACGTGACACCCTGGTGCTCAGACGACCTGCAATAGGTCACCCTAAAAATCAACTGGCTTAGTGACGCACGAGCAATGGAGGTGCACCTACCCCATCCTCATTATTGTTTACGACTAGGACTTAATGATGCGCAACCACTATTTACACGCCGAAATACGTCGGGAACCAACTTATCGAGTACAGCGGTATTTCTACCCTAACACGGCATCTACGATGTCTTGGAAGCTACACTGTCGGTTATCGGGAACACCACCCGAACGCGGCGTTTACAACGTCCCGAGGGCTACGCCTAGGAAACTACGTTTCCCGATATGGGGTGTACCACCCGAGTCAGACACTTACAGTTGCCAGGGGCAACATCCCTTGATGTACGGTGTACCACCACCGCACTCGATGCTTGAAGAATATTCTCGCTACCCGAGAAATACTCTTAGTATTCGAACGGCAACATACTGGCTACCCAACACTTGGGAATATCTAATTACGCTGCTCCATACTTCGACACCCGAAGATGCTCACTATGTACTCACAGTACGCAGGACTTATAGGGGGGAGATTGCGACGTCCCGAGGGCTTAAAGCTACTGTCAGAGATATGGGCCATGGGTACCTGCACCGCCCGTATATGTGACTACCATCAAGCTATCGGCCCAGCAGCCATCAAAGGAGAGGCCCGCAAGGGCTGATGCAATCAACCAACATGGAGATCAAAGCAAACCAAGACGGACGTATCTGGACAATAGCAAGGATCTATCTGATGTAACAAACTAGGAAACAATATGTTAGCCCGATCGTCCTCTCTGTAATCCTACATCTCCTGCCTATATAAAAGAGGGTAGAGACCTCGGGCTCGGGATGCAATCTTCCACCAATTTCATCTACCTTGTAGCTAGGAGCAACAACCCCTGTAATTGAATATACGAATGCAAGAGCCGTCGCACCACTGGAGTAGGGATTAACGTGTACCACGTCGGAACCGGTATAAATCTATGTGTCTCGTATGCTACCATCCGATTCCGTCTATGCGATCATGTTGTTGTATATTGCCGGAGCAAAATAATCCGACACAAGTGTTTCAGATGTTTCAGAAGTATGCCGCAATTGTTACATA
The DNA here is from genome assembly GCF_019320115.1 of Miscanthus floridulus. NCBI lineage: Eukaryota > Viridiplantae > Streptophyta > Magnoliopsida > Poales > Poaceae > Miscanthus > Miscanthus floridulus. The sequence continues at coordinate 187,378,242 of NC_089587.1, read as the reverse complement.
TGGATGTTGCAGAAGTAGATTGGGACGTTGCACATATTGCATATTTTTGCAATTGTTTTCAGTGTTATGTTGCAAGCGTTTTGAAAAATATTTTCAGACGTATGCTGTAACAAGTATTTTATCTGGATGTTGCATATATTTCACATACATGTTACAAGTGTTTTATCTGGATGTTGCATATGTTTTATACATATGTTGCAACAATATGTTAATGTTTCATCTGTGTCCGACGTATGTAGCATCGAAGTATTTTATGTGGCAAGTGTTTCACAGGGCACGGTGAATGATGAACGCACCGCCCATGCGCCGGGAATGGGGCGCGGCAGAGCTAGGGACCGGCAGACGGGGGCGCAGCAAGCTGGGGCCGACTCTCGAGTCCCGCCCACGCGGAGAGAGATGAGGGGTTTTGAGGGAAGGAGCGGGGCGTAGCGACGTGGCTGGATGCTCATGCGAGGTGGGGCGAGGCGGAGGGGGCGTGCTACGCGGCCGTCCATCTGGACATGAGGAGCAGCAGGCGTAGGTCGCCAACGGTCCCCACAGGTGCGGCCCCCGGGTGGGCACGTGAAAAGTATGCACGAACAGGGTGCAGAGTGCAACGCGCGCTGGAAAACAAATCGGTTCGGTCTATATTATCTTCCGACGGATCAATATGCGATCGAGCAGTTCCGGAGTTGAATAGTTCGGTTTCAATTTAGTTACCGTTCTCCCTTCGCCATCTCGGCTTATAAGCAGTATAAGCACGCTGGACCGGCACAACTCAAGGCAACGACAAGGGCCCAGGCCCACACATACCGGCTAAACCATGAGGCCCACTACGGCTACACCTGATGCTACATTGCTACTACTCCTCTCACTCGTGACGGTGACTCCTTCCCACGGCTTCCACCGCTACGATGGATCTCCGCCAGCCGCTTCCACCGCCCACGGCCGCCACCTCCACTCGTCCCTTCAGAGACAGGCGGCGTTCCGGCGGCGAGCGGACAACAAGCTTGCTTCACTGGATCTCCGCCAGAAGCTTCCACCGCCACGCTGGATCTCCGCCAGCCGCTTCCACCCCTCCCTTCCGAAACAGGCGGCGTGCCCACTCCCAGGCAGGCGGCGTGTGGACGACAGGCTTGCCCAGTCAGCGGGCAGATGCAGGGCTGGTGAGGACCGAGCTTTGGTACAGTTCCCGAACTTGGTGATGATAACTCATCTCCATCTCCTGTTGTGAGTCTACATTGTCTGAAAATTGATTTAGGTGATGTATTTTTTTAGGTAATTTAGGTAATGTATGAGCTGCCTATTTTGAACTGTCATCTCCTTGTTGCGAGGCTTGCCACGGTGAAATTCTAACCAGAAATCTCTTGCCTAATTTCGTAAAGCCCATTACGCCTAACCGATCTAGCTGAGTAGTTAACTACCAAATCCCACTCCTACGACTGGCAAGAAGACCAGTGCCGCCACCTCCCCTTCTCTTGCTATGTAGCATACTCATATGTTCTAGACCAGCAACTTCTAAAAAAAATATTAGTTAAGCAGTGGCATCAATCTGTAGCAGTACTCTTTGGTCTTTCCATTGGTAGCACAAGGAGAATTATGAACAGTCTCAGGTCTTAGCTAAATTTAGTGATGTCTGTTTGGTTCAGGTAGTACAAATGACCAGTTTGGTTCCTTTAGTAGCTGAGACTAGTTTGCAGAGGATTGCCCAGCCTAGCTGAGCAAGGCAAGGCAAGAAAAGATATTAGTGTGTGTTTCACTTGCTGTTTTAGCTAGCTACCAAACAGCTAGGCTAGCTCAGCAAGGCGACCTGGTAGTAAGTAGAAACCATTCCTATCTTGTTTAATTGTTTTCTGATTGTTCTTTATTTGTTTAATTGTTTACACCACTCATTTCAGTTGTATGAGCGACGATGGATACTTGGTGACGGACAAAGACTTGACAGAGGACGGGTCAGATGATAGATACTTGACGATTTACAAAGACTCGACAAAGGACTGGTCGGACGAGTCCCCAACCGCCACGGCAGATGCTATGGAGGGCGGAATCGTATGTCTCTTCCTAGCATGGCTTTGTCCTCATTTTTATGTTTTTTGGCTGTTAATTCAAATGGTGATTGTTTCTTCTTGTAGGAGCCATGGGCTACATCAGTTGGTGAAACAAGTTCCCCGGCTGAATGCCTTGACAAAAGGAAACTATCAGATGACTGGATGAAACAATCTTATCATTGTCGTAAGATCCGACGATTGCAGAGGGACACTGTGTCACTAGATTTGCAAGTGATGGTATTACAGCTAGAAATGACCAGACTATATGCAGATCAGGCGGAAGTAACAGAAATGATAAGTGATTTGAAGGTATGCCTATCCTTCCTCATAGGTGACTTTTGCCTTATTCTTCTCATATCTAAGATTCATGTGTGTGATCCTTAACATGTCCATCTAATATTGCAGAAGTTCTTTTTTGGATAAAACTCAGATATCTTTTTTATGGAATTGAGATCTGCTGCGGTTGCAGTAACTGATGCAACTGGTCCAAACTGTCGAGGGAGCAAGGGGAGGCCTAACCCAAGCTGAGTATGGTTAAAAATACAGTTAACAAAAGCTTTGCCATCCTGGTAGTATGTTATCTAAAAGGCAATGCACAGACGTGAAATGGTTTTTATACTTATGTTTATGGACTCAAGAGGAAGTGCTTGATGCCAAGAACTATGATCTGTCAGCTTGCCGCCTGCTGTCTCACTATCCTGAGTAGTGTGTTGCAATTTGAACCTGATTCTCTGTTGTCTGTTGAATTATAAACCTGGTGTGACACTTGAGCATAATTATGGATTAATTTTGCACAAAATCTCCTGTTGTCTCGTTTACTACTGAGTGGTTCTGAACTATTGGATCATATAGTTGAGCAAATTCTTTAATAATGTGCTCAGTTCGTGGCTTCAAGAAAAGAAATTTAAACATCCAACTCAATGAACGTTTAGTTACATTTGCACTCATACTGGTAGTCGTAATGATACAACAATTATAAGCTAGGAATTTTTTCTACAGCATGTATGATCGTCATCTCTTATTTTAATGCCTTCCTCCCTCTTCTATACAAAAGAAAGCTGACCATGTATCCACAGCCTGAAAATGCCACAATATTCCATGCCGACAAGCCATCAACTCGTCAAACGTCTCCTCTGCATCGAATACATTCACTGGGCTTCATACTTCTTTTCTTCTGAATCTCACATCACCAGAACAACTGAAGGAAACTGTAACAGTTTAGGCTTATCGCTTCGATAATGATGAGAACCGGGCGGCTGGACGCGGTGTTCTGAAGGAAACTGTAACAGTTTAGGCTTATCGCTTCGATAATGATGAGAACCGGGCGGCTGGACGCGCCAATCCACCCTGATCCCCCGCACTCGCTTTCCTCCCGCTCTGCCCGCCCGCTCTCCAGGCCGTCCTGGGATGGGGACGCCGCGCGCGCCCGCCTGTGCTCCCTCCCTCCCTCCCCCCACTAGAGACGAGAACGACCGCAACGGCTCCAACGAGGTAGGTCGATCCTTCTCTGGATCTAAGCCCTCCTCCTCCTCCTTTGGATCTGAGGGACGTGGCGGTGGCTAGGGTTCCGACAAGCTTTGGGGTCCTATTCCCTCCTCCTATCGGCGAGCTCGAAGGTGATGGGCCAAGGGATGTTTTGTACGTTTTATTTTTGCTGTGTTCTCCCCATGTTGTAATGCGTTTTCGGGATGTTGCAACAGATGATTTTCGAATATTGCAATGAGATTTTTTTGGGTCGTTGCAACAGATGTTTTTGCGATGTTGCAGTACTACTATTTGAGATGTTGCAGTACATAATTTTCAATGTTCTAGCATATAATTTTCGATGTTGCAGTACATTTTTTTTTATGTTGCACTACATATTTTGCGATGTTGCAGTACATAATTTTCATTGTTGCAGTACATAATTTTCATGGTTGCAGTACATATTTCTTCGATGTTGCAGTACATGTTTTTCGATGTTGCAATACATATTTTTGCGATGTTGCAATATTTATATTTCGATGTTGCACTTCGTAGTTTTTCCATATGTTTTGCGATGTTGCACTTGAAGTGTATCGTGCTATTTTGGGACAGGGGTACTGTGGGGGAACCGGGTGCGTTGGGGAGGGGAGCAGCATCCGGATTCTATTCCATTCCATCCTGTTCTGGTTTGGGATCCGATTCTGCGGGGGTGGGGGTGTTGGGAAAGGGAGCGGACGTCTGGACGCTAGGATGCCTGTTCTTGCTTTACTAATTGAAAAATAATTGATATTGATTTCAGAAGCACATGATCCGAGCATGTCACCTTCAAGTTGTGTTATGTCTTGTAAGAGAGCAGAACATGAGTCCACTAATACTTCAAGTCCGTGCCGTCTGCGCTAGGAGAGGGAGATAGATGCAGGTCCTGTCCATCGGACTCCGCGCTTGCCAGGGAGCTGCCGGTGCGCTGAGGAGGTTATTGAGGTGTAAAAATACAATTATACCCTTAAAAATTTTAATTAGAAACCAGTTCATGGCCTTCGTATTTTTGTGGTTCCGGTGGTTCTTTATATTTTATAACCATAAGATCTATCTAAATAGATGGCTCTTCTTTTTTTCAAGAACCTTAAAATTTGACTTGTAGTTAGAAGGAGAAATTTGCTGCACTGATTTTGTCCGTAGTTTCCACTGCGGCACGCCGGCACTGCCTGATGATCAAGTCCTCTCGCCATAAATAGTCCACTAGTCCAGCAGTATAGGCAAGTATTCACTTCCAAAAAAAAAGTATAGGCAAGTACAAGAACAGCTCATAGAACACAATTCTGTTCTAGTACTGTAAGGATAAAAGAACCTATTCTCCTTCAATAAATTAACATTTGCACAACCGTGATGTTCATAAATACACACAAAAAAATTTGTCCATGTACGTCAAGAACAAAATGCAGATACGTAGCCCACACCATGTGTCAGAACCAGTTGGCATCAGCCACCACAAGGCTCTGGAAGATCGCTCACTGGGAGCAGGAAACGCATAAACAGAACACGCTAACAAGTACTCCGTAACAATGATCACAAAGTAGCAGCCCTGGCCGGATCCATGTCACACCTGCAGGCTGCAGGCTGCAGGCTGCAGGTTGCAGAGTGCATCCACCATGTCGATCAGTCGGTCTAGGAGCCGCCTTCCACTCTCTTCCTGAACATGATCCTGCCCAGCAGGCTCGTACTGCCCTTCTTCTTCCTCTTCGGGTCAGCGGAAACATCGTCCTGCCGCAGCGGCGCGGCGGCGAACACAGGATGGACGACTATCTGCATCGAATCCTTGTCGTCAGCACCAGCGCCGGTGTTCTCCTGCTGCTGTGCTGCGCTCCTCCTCGGCGTAGCACAGACCTCACCTCCGTCTTTCTTGGACAGCACTTGTTGCTTGGGTGTGGTGGGAGACATGGAGGCCTCGGCGTCGGCGAACTCCTCGGCGAGGATGCTCGCGAGCGACTGCGGCCTGTAGTCGGACGCCGCGTTGCTCGGCCTGGGGATGCAGATGGAGGAGGTGTCTAGAGGACCTGAAGTTGCTGGCATCTTTAGAGCTTTCAGCTGCTTGCTCAGAATCGTGATCGTCTCCTGGCACTCGGCGAGCTTGTCAGCTGCTGCGAGGATCTCTGAGTTCTGCAGTGAATGCTGATGTTGTGAGTTCAGTTCCTGATGATGATATACTGAATATTGTAACTACTACTATACTATTTTCCTGTAAGAATGTATAGCAAGGACACCATAACTTACTGTTGCTAAATGACTTTCCTCTTGAGCTGCACAATTTTCCACACTTGCTTCAGCAACAGGGCTGCATGATAAAGAATATACATCAAAATTCTAAACTGTTGGCAATAGTTTTTAAAAAAAAAAAACATGACTAATACACGTAGTGACATATAAATCTACCTTTTTATCTCACAGTATGCCGATTTTCTTCCTGGAAGGATACTATCATCCTGGGCTTGTATAACATGTATCGGTTCTGTATCAGGCTTCTGTAGATGATTGGCCATAATCTTGCTTTCCACTGACTGAACTGGTTCTTCCTCTGCTTCTGTCTGAATACCTAATTTTGCTGCTGGTTTAGCGCTTTCAGTGTCATGTGTACCATTTACGGGCACTGTACTCAATGACTTAACTCCATCAAAATTTTCTGTATTACTGTTCAAACTGTCAGTCTGATCTTGATCTGAGAAGTATTGGCTCACTATATACTTTAGGACGAGGCAAACCTCATCTATGAACTTTCCAAGGTTACATTTCCCTTCAAGTAGATCATGACAGAAATGAACCAGGTGCTCAAGGCGGCGAAAAAGTTCAGACTTGTTGTGCAACAGCACTCTTGATCTTGCAACATTGTCTTCTGCAGATGTGCGAATCATGGAAGTGATTTCCTCAACCATATTTCTCACCGCCTTCTCTATTTCAGACCGGTCATTCATTGCAACTGAATCATCTCTCTTGGCAGAAATAGCTGTCTGATCCAATGCTTGGCTTATCTGTTCAATAATAGTTTCAACACTTTCCCCACTTGCTTCATGCCTGTGCACAACTAGTTCCCAAATATTCTTAACCTTTTCAGTATGGCCGTTGGAGATACTACCATCCAGGACAGGACCACTGCCATTCTGTTCTTTCGTTACCAGTCCTGTATCTGCCTTCTTCAGAGATGCGCGTTGCGCGTTGCGCTTCTGATCACCTGATGCCATCTCCAGCTTCTCAATCTCAGCGAAATCATCGAGCAAGTTCATCTCAGATGAAGATGGTGCCATGATGGGCGCACCGTTTTGGTTGCCTGACCTGAACTTGTCCAGTTCAGAAACCAGAGCAGAAGCCCAGGATTCAGACTGACTGTTGGCGTCACTCAGCTGCCTGTTCTCCTCCGTCAGTTCCTTGAGCTGCCTCTGAGCCACGGTCAGCTTGCAGGCCTCGTCGGCGTACTTAATCTGCATGAACTGCAGCTCGCTCTCCCTCTTGGCGAGCGCCTGCTTCAGCGCCTTGTTCTCGTCCTCCACGGCGCGGAGCTTGAACGCGTAGCCCTCGGCGTCCGAGACGGAGGAGCGCCGCGGCGACGGGGTCCGCGGCGCGACGACCGACCGCGGCGAGGAGGGCATCGCGAGACGCGGCCGCCTCGGGCTGGCTGATGTGGGGGTCTGGGTCGGCTGCTGATCGACCTCGTCCCTCATCTTGGCGATCGCTGCCGGCCCGGGGAGGCGCTTTCGGACCATGGCGCGCAGCCGCTGGCACTCGGCCTCCAGCTCCGCGATCCGCTTCAGGTGCTCCGCCTGCTGCCGGCGCGCGGCGTCGACGGACTTGAGGTCGTACTCCCGCTCCTGGCCCCGGACCTCCAGCTCCTTCTGGAGCATGCGCACCTCGTACTGCAACGACCCGGCTTGCTTCTGCGCCGATTCTAGCCTCGCCGTCGCGTCGGCGAGCTTGTTCCCAGTGGCCGCCGCGGACTCCCTCAGCTCCCCGATCAGCGCGTCCTTGGAGTCAGCGGCCTTGCTGAGGTGGTTGTTCTCGGCGGCGAGCTTCGCGACCTTCTTGTTCGCGTCCTCCAGCTTCTGCTGGAGCTCGCGCACTTTCTTCTTCTCGGAGGATATCTCGTTGGCCGCCTCCACGATGATCTGCTCCCGCTCTTCCCTGGCAATGACCAGCCGTTCCATGCAGGATCTCAGAGCTTCTCCCATTTCAGCCATTGTTACCTTGATGCTTGCTTCTCCAGATTATCCCTTGAAAACAATCACTGAGTAGTATAGTTAAGCATTGTTAGCTCAGCCTGAGCAATGAGGATATCCAGCTAAAAATTTATGCAGAACAAAGAATACGTGGGAAAAGAAAGAAAGAATTTACGTTAACAACTTCTGTAAGAACAGCTGTTGGGCAAGCCAATTAGGTTTGCATGATGCTCTTTCTTATGTATGAACCCCCAACAACTGCACTAGTTTGGTTCTCACGTTTTGCCAACCAGCTGCTAAAGATAAATAGTCCTACTAGAACTGAACAGTTCTTGATTCCATCCAGCAAAGCTTTTTGTAAAGGAGAAATAGAAATGTGTGGGTTCTGAAGCAACCGCTACTAGTTGACGTGTCTCATTCCGAAGAAAAAAACTTGCTGTTAACTGAACTCTTTGTCGTCAGGAGCGTTGAACATTAGTTCCTCTCAAATTATGACCACCAAACCAACCATGTACTAAGTGTAACAGAACTAGAGAAAGTATGTTTTTGTACTGTTGGGTCGTACTGATGAACCCTGTCTGTCGTTTACATTCAAAAGTACGATGATCATCTAAACCCATGATCCATAATTTGATATTGACTGTCCAATTTAAGACCGATGAAACTGCTGATGTTCTGACAACTGCCTATTTGTTTGAGTTCATCATAAAACTGTAAGATTATTAGCTAAAGACTGAAGTAACGAAAATGTAACGATGAAGAAACAAACCGGAAACCTGATGAAGTGTATCAACTGAATTTGACGAACACATGAAGTAGTAATAATCTAGTTGCAAAACTGAAACTCAGCATTCGAATAACTCGAAACAGAAAGAGCAACGCAGTGCAGGACATTTTCGCGTCGAAAAGCATCAGAACCAAAGCGACAAGAGTCCAACCAGTACCTGGTTGATCAGGCTATGCAATTCGTCAGCCACCGCCCGCAGGGATGCATAGCTAGCTTCTCGGTCAAGGTACCACGGCCGGAGCAGGAAGCAAGAACTGAACCGGCGACTGGCGAGTGGAAACCTCACCTCACTCGCTCAAGGCATTCCGTCAGTAGCAGTAGGCAGCTTGGCTGCTAAGGTGCAAGCGGTACTGGCAGTTTGGTCGGTGTGCCTTGGAGGGGGTTGCGGTTGCAGGAGTAGAGCCTGTTGAGGAGGAAGGCGCCAAGGGGGGCAGCGCGGGTGGCGCTTTCGCTTGGCGGGAAGCGGAGGAGTCAAGGAAGACGCGGAAGCCTGGTGGTTCAGGCATGCTGTCAGAGAGACTGCAAGCTGGAGCAGCAGTTGGGCTGTTCAGTTCTGTCCTGGGTAGTACATCGATACGACCACACACGTCCCACCGGAGATCAGCCGTGGCCTCTTCGGTTCTTCGTCTTCCTCCCCTTGACATTGACATGGCTGCTCGACTGCTCTGCTGGAGGATCAGGATAACCAGTTTGCACGCGACGACTGGAATTTGTTATCAATTTCATTTTTTCCCTCTAGAAAATGTTAGTAACATCGATTTCATGAGTTCTACTTCTTACAATGAGATTGATATATATGTAGTGTGCGTGTGTTTTTTTCTCTCTCAGAAAAATATTCTGCATTTCTTGTCGTCGACAGCCTGAATTACCTATCCAGATAGGTTACTGACTAACTTTTTTCTGCAAGCGATCGATGTGGCATTGCACCTTGTGGACGTTGGGGTGACGAAGATAGGTCGGTAAAATGGCGCCGTCAGCTTTTGAGGTTTATAAGACCAACAAAAAAATCACTGACCCGTCCATGGCACCACTCTGTAGACTGGCAAGTACGTCAGGAACATTGTGAAATCGTCGTCCGGACACAGGAGAAATGCGGAGCACGATATCGGACATGCTCTCCACGTGTTAGGTCGATCGGCAGCACTTGAATCTGACTCAAGTGAAAGAGAAAAAGTCATCACTTTTGGTGCTGGATCAAAGCCATCATCCAGTGCACCAATCTGTGGACATGACTCTTTTTGAAGCAATTAATTTTTGAAGCAACATGACTTCACAACTACATTGCGTCTTTTTTTTTTGGCGGAAGGACTGACCGGATGGACAGTAAGATTCATTCGTACAGTATCTTATTGCATACTTGGATTTGGACACTAACGTACGTACAAGATGCTTATGGCGCAAGCGGCAGCTCCTCTGCACTTGTCATCAGCCAGTGCTAGATTTGCAGCTGTTGGGGAGTGCGTAGCAACGTCTCCGACTCCGACGACGGATAGGAATGGGATACCAGGACAGGAACAGGACGCACTTGTCACCAGCGCAGGCAGAGACACGTCCGCGTCGCCGCCCGGCTGCCGGTGCCGTGGGGCAGGCGCGTGAGATGAGCTCGGCACCGAACCACTAGCGGCGTTTTGCAGTGGGTTTTCAGCGAGCACTTCGTTCTCGCTCGGTCACGGTCACGGCCTCACGGGCCATTGGCCGGCCGATGAGCGGTCAACCGGTTGGTTGCACGGCGACATCCCACTGAGATGAGGTGCGGGGTGCTCTGCAAGAGTGCGAATGAGGTGATGAAAAGGATTGGGCCAGCACTTGATCCCGTCGATCGGTTGGCGTTCCGTGCTTGCAACCGAAATGGAGTGTTGAGAGTTAGTGACTAGCCAAGGGATGAAGGTATCACGGATACCAGATCATGTTGCGTTTCTCCACGGGAAATGATATGTCATGGGTTAGCAACTCCATCGTTCATCGGTTGAGGTTCCCGTCTCGCCTCTCGGTGGATTGTGCTTGTTTCCACCTCGTGAGTTGTGACACAAACTCTTCTGAGACCCTGAGTAGTTTGGGCGTGTTTGGGACCGCCTAGCGACAGCGAAAACAATCAAACAATTGCGCCAAACGCCCTGCGGCCACGATAATTTTTTTGACCGCACACGGGACGGCAATCGCAAAAATGAACTAACTCCCGCGTTTCTTTTGACCACACACGGCATGGGATATGTTTGTGCAACTAGCCCTATGTAGATTATTTTCTCTGATTGTGCATAATGTTATGCAACTATTATGAACTGTTAATTGTTATGGATGCAATTTCTTGCTGCTCACAGTTGGCTGTCGTATTAATTGTGCTGCATTTTGTGTTTGCACTTTAATTGCATAGGTAACCCGTCAAACTCTGCCTCTGCCTCTGCCTCAGTAACAAATGCACTATCATCACACCAAGAATGCACTATCATCACAAGCTGCTATCAACTCAGATGGCCCTGCATGGGCTCATTGTTTTTGCCCAAACATAACCAAGAAGCATTGGTTATGTGCAAGTATTGTGACAAGCTCTGCACCTCTGGGGTTACAAGAATAAAGTACCATATCTTGCTGGCATTAAAGGGTTCAATGTGACAAAGTGCAGGAAAGTTCCACCTACAGTGAAAAAAGAGATGTTTGCTTTGCTTACAAAGAAGGCCGGTGAAAGGGAACAGAAAGCCAAGGAAAAGGAAAGAGAGAAAGGGGATAAATTGACCTAGATCACTCGATGGTGAAAGTGGTAGTAAAGAATTTTCTGATTATGGAAATGAGGTTCTTGTAGTGGAGCCAAAGCCAAAGCCAATAAAAGGATCTAATCGCTCTAGATCTACGACAGGTGGTGGCCCTATTGAGAAGTTCTACTGAACAATTTGGCAGATGTTTGAGAGGGCTCGGCCCCTATGAGATGAGTGGACCATTCTTAAGGAAGCAAATAAACAAGTAACATGTTAGTGGTAATAATAATGTTGGATGACTACCATGCGTAGCAGGGGCGGGCCCCATGCAGTTCATGGGCATTCACTTGAATGCCCAAAATTTTTAGAAAAAAACTACAATAATATAGTATGTATGTTACTACGTGTGTGTGTATATATATATATATATATATATATATATATATATATATATATATATATATATATATATATATATATAGAACTATTACACCGTGGCTGGCTACAGAATACTCTATTTTGTAGCTGGACCCAACCGCCACGTCCGACCCAGCCAAGGATACGGACAGAACCAGACAGCCTCCCCACCGCTCGGCTCGCTCGGCTCAACTACATCCCACCGTGGCTCAGCTTGGCTAGTCATTTAATCATCCGATCCCCTAATCACGTGGTTTTATATCCTCAAATCACGTCATTTTCCCTTTTTTTTTTCTCTCTCTATCATCCCATACGAATCAGAGGGCAGCGGCGGTGGCTACCCTGCCCACGGCGTGGATCTGCATCAGGCGGCCGCGCTGGCGCCTCCTCACCGACCGGCGGCCCTTGCCATTTCAAGACCGGTGAGCTACAGACATCGAGGAGGTGACAATCCCCATCCGGCCCGTGGCGGCAGCTCCGGGATCCCGGCGCCCCCTCTCCAACACGGCCCGCGGCGGCGCATCCTTCTGTCCCGACGGCGGCCGGAGCGCCCGTTCTCCTCCCGACCGCAGCCGCGGCGCCCTTCCCCATCCCGTTGCAACCTACCTCGCCTCGCGCAGATGGCGCCCCGGCGGCGGTGTCGGTGCCCTCGGCGGTGATGCGTCTCGCCCGGTTCAGACGCATAGTTCGGGCTACCGTTTGCTCAAAAAAAATCGGTACCCAGCGAGAGAAACGAAATTCACGATTTTCGGTGATTTTCGGGATTTATCGCTACAAAAAGTTTTGAATTTGTTCAAACAGAAATTTGAATTTGACCGTAATTTGTCTAAAAATTTGAACTAGTTCAAACAGGAATTTAAACAAGAATCAGTCGAAATTTGAGAACTAATAGATTATGCATAATCTCACCTTTTTTATTACCAATTCATAGTCAACTAGAACACCTTTCACATTACAGAGGAGCAAATGAACAAGACGATAGAAGGCCAATCGAATACTCCAATCATACGAAGACTCGGAAGAAAAGTGTAGGCTCTGCACTGCAGCGCCATCCACGCGGGGGTGTCTCCAGCTGCGACGGCGCATCGGCTCGTCTCATGGCCGGAGTCAGAAAGGCAAGCGGAAGGGAACTGGAGCAGAGAGATCACAGGTGGCGGCAGAGCAGCCGTGCTGCCTTGCCCGTGCGTGGTGGTCCGGCGCGTACGCCTCCGCCAGCTCCATCACTACTAGTTCCGGAGCAAGCGAGCAGCAGATCCAGAGAAGAGGTGAAGAGAGAAGGCTAGCGGCGCGGCGGCGGAGTGTCTGAGGAGGAGAGAAATAAAATTCCCGTCGGATAGGGTTTCAAGTTGGACTTTATGTGATCGGAGATGGATAGATGGGCTGTATGGACTCTGCTGGGCCAAAAAAAAATCTAAATCAGGCCGAAATTTATACACTGGTATGGGCTGTTACCG